>NC_138295.1:16040000-16050000 GCF_965601325.2 Salmo salar
AAGGAGGAGAAAGAAAGAAAGAAGAGGGAACGAGGAGAGGAAGAGAGAGAAAGTCTCTCCATGGTGAGAACCGAGCACGTGGGTGGTGTGGGGATGAGAAGAAAGGGGGAGGAGAGAGAGAGGCAAGTGGGAGGGAGATGAAACTCCTGGCCTTAGTTTGGTGGGTTAGAGTGTGGGGCCGTGTCCTCTCTGTATTTCTGTACATCAACTGATAACCACTTCAAAGTGGAAGAGAGGGAGAGAGAGAGAGAGAGAGAGAGAGAGAGAGAGAGAGAAACAGTGAGAGAGGATAGAGGGAGAGAGAGAAACAGAGGTAGAGGGAGGGAGAGAGAGAGAGAAACAGAGAGATGGAGAGAGAGATAGAGGGAGAGAGAAAGAGGGAGAGAGAAAGATAGAGGAAGAGAGAAAGATAAAGGGAGAGAAAGAGAACAGCGTAGGGAGGGTGTGAGGGAGAGAGAACGGTGTAGGGAGGGTGGGTGGGAGAGAGAGAATGGCGTAGGGAGGGTGAGAGGGAGAGAGAACGGCGTAGGGAGGGGGAGAGGGAGAGGCAGAGAGAATGTCGTAGAGAGGGGGAGGGGGAGAGAGAATGTGGTAGGGAGGGTGAGAGGGAGAGAGAACGTCATAGGGAGGGTGAGAGGGAGCGAGAACGTCGTAGAGAGGGGGAGAGAGAATGTCGTAGGAAGGGTGAGAGGGAGAGAGAATGTCGTAGGGAGGGTGAGAAGGAGAGAGAACGTCATAGGGAGGGTGAGAGGGAGAGAGAACGTCGTAGAGAGGGTGAGAGGGAGAGAGAACGTCGTAGGGAGGGTGAGAGGGAGAAGAAAATGGTAGGGGAGAGAGAAGGAGAGAGAGAAGAGAGAGGGATGAGCGATGGAGGGATTGAGAGAAAGAAAGAGATGAAGGTCATTGTTGGGAGTGGACCACAGTGATGGGAGAGGGGATTGTGGGATTATGGTGCCATTACTGAAATTACACAGTTGGCTTCAACACACACACACACACACACACACACACACACACACACACACACACACACACACACACACACACACACACACACACACACACACACACACACACACACCCTGAACACATGACACATCATTATGACCACCATTAGCACTACAGCAACTAGTTAACAGCAAACATGAACAGGAGTGTCACGGTCAAACACTTCCCCCTCCCTCAGGACTCCTCTCTTAGTTCCCCCTGCACCACAGGACCCCTCACACCTCCTTATGAGGGGACAGAAATAACCATTACACTCGGCCCTGTCCAGACACATCTCCAGTCCCACACAGAGTGTCTGACAACACAAACAGTCCCACACAGAGTGTCTGACAACACAAACAGGATGTTGGTGTGTGTTCATGTGTGCTGCAGTAAAGACATGCTGTAGTCCTGTAAGGGTGTGTGAATAAATAAGTGACAACTAGTGAGTGACAACTCGTGTGTGTGGTTTGCCCTCCGGTTCGGTCTCAGAGCTGAGAGTCGCCCACTTAATACTTTGTCAAATCCTGTCTCAGCTGTGAAGACGTTAGCTATTTAACACTGGCTAAGGCATATCACACACACACACACACACACACACACACACACACACACACACACACACACACACACACACACACACACACACACACACACACACACACACACACACACACACACACACACACAGAGGGTTGGGTAGGTTACTTTCTAAATATAATCTGTTAAAGTGTGACTGTCCTTGTCTATCAGTGTTTTGTTGCTTGTCATGATTTGTGTTTTGTGTGGACCCCAGGAAGAGTCACTGCTGCTTCGGCAAAAGCAGCAAACAAATACCCACTGGGCATACCATGTTATTTCTATGTGGAGAATTGGGTCATATTTGGTACATACTTTGATCAGTGAGATTCTAACCTATTTTCACCCACTAAAAAGAAAACTACCAAAAGTTTATTGAATTCCCAATGTGTTATCACTATTATTTCAACCATCTAAAAACACAACCAACTTCCAATGGAAAATGAATGTCTGATTTTTGGTTTTGCAGTTTCCTAAATGTGTTATCACTGTACTTTCAACCATTTAAAGCACACCAAAGTTCAAATGGGAATACAATGTCAGATATTGTGTTCATTTATACAACAACTTAATAGTGTGTTATCACTGTGCTAACATTAGGCTATTGACTATCTTACAAAAAAGTAATATTGAGTTGTGTTTGGTTGAAAACGCAACCAAATATCAATATTTGAAGGAGATGTACACTGCCTTCAGAAAGTATTCATACCCCTTGAGTTATTGCACATTTTGTTGTGTTACAGCCTGAATTCAAAATGTATTAAATATATAATTTTCTCACCATCTACACACAATTCCCCATAATGACAAAGTGAAAACAAGTTTTTAGACAATTATGAAAATGTATTGAAAACGAAATAGAGAAATAACACATTTTCATAAGTATTCACACCCCTGAATCAACAATTTGTAGAAGCACCTTTGGCAGCGATTACAGCTGTGAGTCTTTCTGGGTAAGTCTCTAAGAGCATACCACACCTGGATTGTGCAATATTTGCCCATTATTCTTTTCAGATTTATTCAAGATCTGTCAAATTGGTTATTGATCATTGTAAGACAACAATTTTCAGGTTTTGCCATAGATTTTCAAGTAGATTTAGGTCCAAACTGTAACTTGGCCACACATGAACATTCACTGTCTTCTTGGTAAGCAGATCCAGTGTATATTTGGCCTTGTGTTTTAGGT
Source organism: Salmo salar (assembly GCF_965601325.2). NCBI lineage: Eukaryota > Metazoa > Chordata > Actinopteri > Salmoniformes > Salmonidae > Salmo > Salmo salar. Next base: position 16,042,753 of record NC_138295.1, read on the forward strand.
TATTGTCCTGCTAAAAGGTGAATTCAGCTCCCAGTGTCTGGAGGAAAGCAGACTGAACCAGGTTTTCATCTTGGATTTTGCCTGTGCTTAGTTCCATTCCGTTTACAGAGAGGGAAAAAAGTATTTGATCCCCTGCTGATTTTGTATGTTTGCCCACTGACAAAGAAATTATCAGTCTATAATTTTAATGGTAGGTTTATTTGAACAGTGAGAGACAGAATAACAACAAAAGTCCAGAAAAACGCATGTCAAAAATGTTATAAATTGATTTTCATTTAAATGAGGGAAATAAGTATTTGACCCCCTCTGCAAAACATGACTTAGTACCCTTGTTGGCAATCACAGAGGTCAGACGTTTCTTGTAGTTGGCCACCAGGTTTGCACACATCTCAGGAGGGATTTTGTCCCACTCCTCTTTGCAGATCTTCTCCAAGTCATTACGGTTTCGAGGCTGACGTTTGGCAACTCGAACCTTCAGCTCCCTCCACAGATTTTCTATGGGATTAAGGTCTGGAGACTGGCTAGGCCACTCCAGGACCTTAACCTGTTGGGTCTAGGGGGCAGCATTTGCACGTCTGGATAAAAAAAATGTACCCGATTTAATCTGGTTACTAATCCTACCCAGTAACTAGAATATGCATATACTTATTATATATGGATAGAAAACACTCTAAAGTTTCCAAAACTGTTTGAATGGTGTCTGTGAGTATAACAGAACTCATTTGGCAGGCAAAACCCTGAGACATTTTCTGACAGGAAGTGGATACCTGATGTGTTGTATTGACTTTAAACCTATCCCATTGAAAAACACAGGGGTTTAGGAATATTTTGGCACTTCCTATTGCTTCCACTAGATGTCACCAGCCTTTACAAAGTGTTTTGAGTCTTCTGGAGGGAGATCTGACCGAACAAGAGCCATGGAACGGTGATGTCCCATTAGACACCTGGCGCGCTACTTCATGTTGGGTACCCTCGTTCCAATACGTTATAAAAGACTATGCATTCGTCCACCTTGAATATTATTCATGTTCTGGTTAAAAAAGGCCCTAATGATTTATGCTATACAACGTTTGACATGTTTGAACGAACGGAAATATATTTTTTCCCCTCGTTCATGACGAGAAGTCCGGCTGGCTTACATCATGTGCTAACGAGACGGAGATTTTTGGACATAAATGATGAGCTTTTTTGAACAAAACTACATTCGTTATGGACCTGTGATACCTGGAAGTGACATCTGATGAAGAGAATCAAAGGTAATGGATTATTTACATAGTATTTTCGATTTTAGATCTCCCCAACATGACGTCTAGTCTGTATCGCAACGCGTATTTTTCTGGGCACAGTGCTCAGATTATTGCAAAGTGTGATTTCCCAGTAAGGTTATTTTTAAATCTGGCAAGTTGATTGCGTTCAAAAGATGTAAATCTATAATTCTTTAAATGACAATATAATATTTTACCAATGTTTTCTAATTTTAATTATTTAATTTGTGACGCTGACTTGACTGCCGGTTATTGGAGGGAAACGATTTCCTCAACATCAATGCCATAGTAAAACGCTGTTTTTGGATATAAATATCAACTTGATAGAACTAAAAATGCATGCATTGTCTAACATAATGTCCTAGGAGTGTCATCTGATGGAGATTGTAAAAGGTTAGTGTATCATTTTAGCTGGTTTTATGGTTTTGGTGACCCTGTCTTTGACTTGACAAAACATTACACACAACTCTTGTAAATGTACTGTCCTAACATACTCTAAATTTATGCTTTCGCCGTAAAACCTTTTTGAAATCGTAAAACGTGGTTAGATTAAGGAGATGTTTATCTTTCAAATGGTGTAACATAGTTGTATTTTTGAAAAATTTGAATTTTGACATTTATTTGGATTCAAATTTGCCGCTCTTGAAATGCACCTGCTGTTGATGGAGTGCACCACGGGTGGCACGCTAGCGTCCCACCTAGCCCCAAGAGGTTAATGTGCTTCTTCTTGAGCCACTCCTTTGTTGCCTTGGCCGTGTGTTTTGGGTCATTGTCATGCTGGAATACCCATCCACGACCCATTTTCAATGCCCTGGCTGAGGGAAGGAGGTTCTCACCCAAGATTTGACGGTACATGGCCCCGTCCATCATCCCTTTGATGCGGTGAAGTTGTCCTGTCCCCTTAGCAGAAAAACACCCCCAAAGCATAATGTTTCCACCTCCATGTTTGACGGTGGGGATGGTGTTCTTGGGGTCATAGGCAGCATTCCTCCTCCTCCAAACACGGTGAGTTGAGTTGATGCCAAAGAGCTCCATTTTGGTCTCATCTGACCACAACACTTTCACCCAGTTGTCCTCTGAATCATTCAGATGTTCATTAGCAAACTTCAGATGGGCATGTATATGTGCTTTCTTGAGCAGGGGGACCTTGCGGGTGCTGCAGGATTTCAGTCCTTCACGGCGTATGTGTTACCAATTGTTTTCTTGGTGACTATGGTCCCAGCTGCCTTGAGATCATTGACAAGATCCTCCCGTGTAGTTCTGGGTTGATTCCTCACCGTTCTCATGATCATTGCAACTCCACGAGGTGAGATCTTGCATGGAGCCCCAGGCCGAGGAAGATTGACAGTTCTTTTGTGTTTCTTCCATTTGTGAATAATCGCACCAACTGTTGTCACCTTCTCATCAAGCTGCTTGGCGATGGTCTTGTAGCCCATTCCAGCCTTGTGTAGGTCTACAATCTTGTCCCTGACATCCTTGGAGAGCTCTTTGGTCTTGGCCATGGTGGAGAGTTTGGAATCTGATTGATTGATTGCTTCTTTGGACAGGTGTCTTTTATACAGGTAACAAGCTGAGATTAGGAGCACTCCCTTTAAGAGTGTGCTTCTAATCTCAGCTCGTTACCTGTATAAAAGACACCTGGGAGCCAGAAATATTTCTCATTGAGAGGGGGTGAAATACTTATTTCCCTCATTTAAAAATGTAATTTTTTTTTGTTGTTATTCTGTCTCTCACTGTTCAAATAAACCTACCATTAAAATTATAGACTGATAATTTCTTTGTCAGTGGGCAAACGTACAAAATCAGCAGGGGATCAAATACCTTTTTTCCTCACTGTATGTTACAGTTACAAGAATACCCATAACATGATGCAGCCACCACTATGAATGAAAATATGGAGAGTGGTACTCAGTAATGTGTTGTATTAGATTTGCCCCAAACATAACACCCAGGACAAAAAATGAATTGATGATATATGATTGATAAAGTATGGTTACATTTAATTTGCTCTGTTGAATCAACCCTTGGAATGACTTTGAAAGCAACAGTGAATCTATTAAGTGGAGATTTCTCAACAATCCTTTTCATGATAGCACATTGGTAATAGTTAGTGATAAATATCAAAGCTAGGCTTGGTTAAAATCCTGGATGGGAGATCAAAGCTAGGCTTGGTTAAAATCCTGGATGGGAGATCAAAGCTAGGATTGGTTAAAATCCTGAATGGGAGACTAAAGCTAGGCTTGGTTAAAATCCTGGATGGAAGATCAAAAGGTAGCTGTAGATAATCCAGTAGGAGGTGCTTATTACTTTGAAGATATGACGTTGTCCAACCCCGGCCAACAGCTCCGCCCGCCCCGCAGCTACTCTCCCAAGCCTCCCCAGCTTCTCCTTCACCCAAATCCAGATAGCAGATGTTCTGAAAGAGCTGCAAAACCTGGACCCGTACAAATCAGTTGGGCTAGACAATCTGGACCCTCTTTTTCTAAAACTATGCGCTGCCATTGTTGCAACCCCTATTACCAGCCTGTTCAACCTCTCTTTTGTATCGCCCGAGATCCCTAAAGATTGGAAAGCTGCCGCGGTCATCCCCCTCTTCAAAGGGAGTGACACCCTAGACCCAAACTGTTACAGACCTATTTCCATCTTGCCCTGCCTATCCAAAGTCTTCGAAAGCCAAGTTAATAAACAGATCACTGACCATTTCGATTCCCACTGTACCTTCTCCGCTGTGCAATCCGGTTTCCGAGCCGGTCACGGTGCACCTCAACCACGCTCAAGGTACTAAACGATATCATAACCGCCATCGATAAAAGCCATACTGTGCAGCCGTCTTCATCGACCTGGCCAAGGCTTTCGACACTGTCAATCACCGTATTCTTATCGGCAGACTCAATAGCCTTGGTTTTTCTAATGACTGCCTCGCCTGGTTCACCAACTACTTTGCAGACAGAGCTCAATGTGTCAAATCGGAGGGCATGTTGTCCGGACCTCTGGCAGTCTCTATGGGGGTACCACAGGGTTCAATTCTCGGGCCGACTCTTTTCTCTGTATGTATCAATGATGTCGCTCTTGCTGCGGGCGATTCCCTGATCTACCTCTACGCAGACGACACCATTCTGTATACTTCTGGCCCTTCCTTGGACACTGTGGTAACAAACCTCCAAATGAGCTTCAATGCCATACAACACTCCTTCCGTGGCCTCCAACTGCTCTTAAATGCTAGTAAAACCAAATGCATGCTTTTCAACCATTTGCCGCCCGCACCTGCCCGCCCGGCTAGCATCTCCACCCTGGACGGTTCCAACCTAGAATATGTGGACAACTATAAATACCTAGGTGTCTGGTTAGACTGTAAACTCTCCTTCTGGACTCATATTAAACATCTCCAATCCAAAATCAAATCTAGAATCGGATTTCTATTTCGCAACAAAGCCTCCTTCACGCACACCGCCAAACTTACCCTAGTAAAACTGACCATCCTACCGATCCTCGACTTCGGCGATGTCATCTACAAAATAGCTTCCATTACTCTACACAGCAAACTGGATGCAGTCTATCACAGTGCCATCCGTTTTGTTACCAAATCACCTTATACCATCCACCACTGCGACCTGTATGCTCTAGTCGGCTGGCCCTCGCTACATATTCGTCGCCAGACCCACTGGCTCCAGGTCATCTATAAGTCTATGCTAGGTAAAGCTCTGCCTTATCTCAGTTCACTGGTCACGATAACAACACCCACCCGTAGCACACGTTCCAGCAGGTATATTTCACTGATCATCCCCAAAGCCAACACCTAATTTGGCCGCCTTTCCTTCCAGTTCTCTGCTGCCAGTGACTGGAACGAATTGCAAAAATCGCTGAAGTTGGAGACTTTTATTTCCCTCACCAACTTTAAACATCAGCTACCTGAGCTGCTAACCGATCGCTGCAGCTGTACATTGTCCATCTGTAAATTGCCCACCCAATCTACCTACCTCATCCCCGTACTGTTTTTATTTTATTTACTTTTCTGCTCTTTTGCACACCAGTATTTCTACTTGCACATCATCATATGCTCATTTATCACTCCAGTGTTAATCTGCTAAATTGTAATTATTCGCTCCTATGGCCTATTTATTGCCTACCTCCTCATGCCTTTTGCACACACTGTATATATACTTTCTTTTTTTCTACTGTCATTGACTTGTTTATTGTGTTATTGGCTTGTTTATTGTTTACTCCATGTGTAACTCTGTGTTGTTGTCTGTGTCACACTGCTTTGCTTAATCTTGGCTATGTTGCAGTTGTAAATGAGAACTTGTTCTCAACTAGCCTACCTGGTTATATAAAGGTGAAATAAATAAAAGAAAAGAAAGTACAAATTAAACATATTTCATGATAACAATCATGTGTGAAACAACAGTAGATACCTTTTTTTCAAATCCAATGTACACTGCTCAAAAAAATAAAGGGAACACTTAAACAACACAATGTAACTCCAAGTCAATCTCACTTCTGTGAAATCAAACTGAACACTTAGGAAGCAACACTGATTGACATTAAATTTCACATGCTGTTGTGCAAATGGAATAGACAACAGGTGGAAATTATAGGCAATTAGCAAGACACCCCCAATAAAGGAGTGGTTCTGCAGGTGGGGACCACAGACCACTTCTCAGTTCCTATGCTTCCTGGCTGATGTTTTGGTCACTTTTGAATGCTGGTGGTGCTTTCACTCTAGCGGTAGCATGAGACGGAGTTTACAACCCACACAAGTGGCTCAGGTAGTGCAGTTCATCCAGGATGGCACATCAATGCGAGCTGTGGCAAGAAGGTTTGCTGTGTCTGTCAGGGTAGTGTCCAGAGCATGGAGGCGCTACCAGGAGACAGGCCAGTACATCAGGAGACGTGGAGGAGGCCGTAGGAGGGCAACAACCCAGCAGCAGGACCGCTACCTCCGCCTTTGTGCAAGGAGGAGCAGGAGAAGCACTGCCAGAGCCCTGCAAAATGACCTCCAGCAGGCCACAAATGTGCATGTGTCTGCTCAAACGGTCAGAAACAGACTCCATGAGGGTGGTATGAGGGCCCGACGTCCACAGGTGGGGGTTGTGCTTACAGCCCAACACCGTGCAGGACATTTGGCATTTGCCAGAGAACACCAAGATTGGCAAATTCGCCACTGGCGCCCTGTGCTCTTCACAGATGAAAGCAGGTTCACACTGAGCACGTGACAGACGTGACAGAGTCTGGAGACGCCGTGGAGAACATTCTGCTGCCTGCAACATCCTCCAGCATGACCGGTTTGGCGGTGGGTAAGTCATGGTGTGGGGTGGCATTTCTTTGGGGGTCCGCACAGCCCTCCATGTGCTCGCCAGAGGTAGCCTGACTGACATTAGGTACCGAGATGAGATCCTCAGACCCCTTGTGAGACCATATGCTGGTGCGGTTGGCCCTAGGTTCCTCCTAATGCAAGACAATGCTAGACCTCATGTGGCTGGAGTGTGTCAGCAGTTCCTGCAAGAGGAAGGCATTGATGCTATGGACTGGCCCGCCCGTTCCCCAGACCTGAATCCAATTGAGCACATCTGGGACATCATGTCTCTCTCCATCCACCAACGCCACGTTGCACCACAGACTGTCCAGGAGTTGGCGGATGCTTTAGTCCAGGTCTGGGAGGAGATCCCTCAGGAGACCATCCGCCACCTCATCAGGAGCATGCCCAGGCGTTGTAGGGAGGTCATACAGGCACGTGGAGGCCACACACACTACTGAGCCTCATTTTGACTTGTTTTAAGGACATTACATCAAAGTTGGATCAGCCTGTAGTGTGGTTTTCCACTTTAATTTTGAGTGTGACTCCAAATCCAGACCTCCATGGGTTGATAAATTGGATTTCCATTGATTATTTTTGTGTGATTTTGTTGTCAGCACATTCAACTATGTAAAGAAAAAAGTATTTAATAAGATTATTTCTTTCATTCAGATCTAGGATGTGTTGTTT
>NC_138295.1:16055000-16070000 GCF_965601325.2 Salmo salar
CTTTCTTCGTGGTGTGACAGTGCATATGGTGCAGCAACACTGTTGGGCTCCAGAGGTCACACTACCCACGATGCATCTGTAGACGGAGAGATGTGATAGGCTGAGAGGGAGGAGGTATCGACCAGTCAAATCACCCAGTGGTCCATAGTATTGCTGTCTCTCTTCTCCCTCCCACACTGTCTTTCTCTCTCTCAACTCTCCCTCTCACTGCTTATAAGACAAGGAAAACAAAGCTTAGTGCAGATCGATTCCATCTATCTATCCCTCTTCTCATCTGTAGTCTCTCTCTCCCTCCCTCCCTCCCTCCCTCCATCTCTCATTGTCTAAGCTAGGAAAACAGAGCTTAGTGCAGATCAATGGTATAGACTCAGAGCTCCCTTTTTGTCTCTTCCCAGTCTCTGACTCTTCCCAGTTTCTGACTCTTCCCAGTCTCCATCGCTTCCTGGGTCTCCGTCGCTTCCCGGGTCTCCGTCGCTTCCCGGGTCTCCGTCTCTTCCCAGTCTCCGTCGCTTCCCAGTCTCCGTCGCTTCCGAGTCTCCGTCGCTTCCCAGTCTCCGTCGCTTCCCAGTCTCCGTCGCTTCCCAGTCTCCGTCTCTTCCCAGTCTCCGTCGCTTCCCAGTCTCCGTCGCTTCCCAGTCTCCGTCGCTTCCCAGTCTCCGTCGCTTCCCAGTCTCCGTCGCTTCCCAGTCTCCGTCGCTTCCCAGTCTCCGTCTCTTCCCAGTCTCCGTCTCTTCTCAGTCTCCGTCTCTTCCCAGTCTCCGTCTCTTCCCAGTCTCCGTCTCTTCCCAGTCTCCGTCTCTTCCCAGTCTCCGACTCTTCCCAGTCTCCGACTCTTCCCAGTTTCCGACTCTTCCCAGTCTCCATCGCTTCCTGGGTCTCCATCGCTTCCTGGGTCTCCATCGCTTCCCGGGTCTCCGTCTCTTCCCAGTCTCCGTCGCTCCCCAGTCTCCGTCGCTCCCCAGTCTCCGTCGCTTCCCAGTCTCCGTCGCTTCCCAGTCTCCGTCTCTTCCCAGTCTCCGTCTCTTCCCAGTCTCCGTCTCTTCCCAGTCTCCGTCGCATCCCAGTCTCCGTCGCTCCCCAGTCTCCGTCGCTTCCCAGTCTCCGTCGCTTCCCAGTCTCCGTCGCTTCCCAGTCTCCGTCTCTTCCCAGTCTCCGTCTCTTCCCAGTCTCCGTCTCTTCCCACTCTCCGTCTTTCTCAGTCTCCGTCTCTTCCCAGTCTCCGTCTCTTCTCAGTCTCCGTCTCTTCCCAGTCTCCGTCTCTTCCCAGTCTCCGTCTCTTCCCAGTCTCCGTCTCTTCCCAGTCTCCGTCTCTAGTCTCCGTCTCTTCCCAGTCTCTGTCTCTTCCCAGTCTCTGTCTTTTTCCCACTCTGCCTCCCTCCCACTCTGCCTCCCTATCTTCCTCCCTCTCTGCTCTCTCTGTCTGAGCTAGGGAAATAGAGTTTAGTAATGATCAATGGCCTAGACTCAGATGGTCTAGAATCAGATGGTCATAGACTCAGATGGTCATAGAATCAGATGGTCTAGACTCAGATGGTCTAGACTCAGATGGTCATAGACTCAGATATTATAGACTCAGATGGTCTAGACTCAGATGGTCATAGACTCAGATGGTCATAGACTCAGATGGTCATAGACTCAGGTGGTCTAGACTCAGGTGGTCTAGACTCAGGTGGTCTACTCAGATGGTCTAGACTCAGATGTCATACACTCAGATGGTCTAGACTCAGATATTATAGACTCAGATAGTCTACTCAGATGGTCTAGACTCAGATATTATAGACTCAGATGGTCTAGACGTAGATGGTTATAGACTCAGATGTTATAGACTCAGATGGTCTAGACTCAGATGGTCATAGACTCAGATGGTCTAGACTCAGATATTATAGACTCAGATGTCATAGACTCAGATGTCATAGACTCAGATGTCATAGACTCAGATGGTCATAGACTCAGATGTCTTAGACTCAGATGTCTTAGACTCAGACGGTCATAGACTCAGATGGTCTAGACTCAGATGGTCTAGACTCAGATGGTCTAGACTCAGATGGTCTAGACTCAGATATTATAGACTCAGATGGTCTAGACTTAGATGGTCTACTCAGATGGTCTAGACTCAGATGGTCTAGACTCAGATGGTCATAGACTCAGATGGTCATAGACTCAGATGTTATAGACTCAGATGGTCTAGACTCAGATGGTCATAGACTCAGATGGTTTAGACTCAGATGGTCTAGACTCAGATGGTCTAGACTCAGATGGTCTAGACTCAGATGGTTTAGACTCAGATGGTTTAGACTCAGATGGTCTAGACTCAGATGGTCATAGACTCAGATGGTTTAGACTCAGATGGTCTAGACTCAGATGGTCTAGACTCAGATGGTCAAAGACTCAGATATTATAGACTCAGATGGTCTACTCAGATGGTCTAGACTCAGATGGTCATAGACTCAGATGGTCTAGACTCAGATATTATAGACTCAGATGTCTTAGACTCAGATGGTCTAGACTCAGATCGTCATAGACTCAGATGGTCTAGACTCAGATCGTCATAGACTCAGATGGTCTAGACTCAGATGGTCTAGACTCAGATGGTCTAGACTCAGATGGTCTAGACTCAGATGGTCTAGACTCAGATGGTCTAGACTCTGATTATCTAGACTCAGATGGTCACAGACTCAGATTATCTAGACTCAGATGGTCACAGACTCAGATGGTCTAGACTCAGATGGTCATAGACTCAGATGGTCTAGACTTAGATGGTCATAGACTCAGATAGTCTAGACTCAGATGGTCATAGACTCAGATATTATAGCCTCAGATGTTATAGACTCAGATGGTCTAGACTTAGATGGTCATAGACTCAGATGGTCTAGACTCAGATGTCATAGACTCAGATGGTCCTAGACTTAGATGGTCATAGACTCAGATGGTCATAGACTCAGATGGTCATAGACTCAGATATTATAGACTCAAATGATCTACTCAGATGGTCTAGACTCAGATGGTATAAATTCAGATGGTCATAGACTCAGATGTTATAGACTCAGATGGTCTAGACTTAGATGGTCATAGACTCAGATGGTCTAGACTCAGATGTTATAGACTCAGATGATCTAGACTCAGATGGTCATAGTCCGTGTGATTAAAACTATCATGATTGGTCAGATCCGATTGGTCAGAACAGCATTGAATTGTCCTTGTCACGAGTACATCCTGTTTGAGTTTCTATAGGAGCAAAATGCTCCTCCCTATAGGAAGGGAGGAGCAAAATGGAGTCGTGGTCAGATTTGCCGACGGGAGGACGGACGGACGGACGGGGGGGGGGGGGGGGCATTGTATGCATTGCGGAAGTTAGAGTAGCAGTGATCCAGAGTTTTGCAAGCGTGAGAACTACAGTCAGTATGCTGATAGAACTTAGGTTGTCTTGTTCTCAGATTTGCTTTGTTAAAATCCCCAGCTACAATAAATGCAGCCTCGGAATATATGGTTTCCAGTTTGCATAAAGTCCAGTGAAGTTTCTTGAGGGCCGTGATGGTATTGGCTTGAGGGGGGATATACACGGCTGTGACAATAACCGACGAGAATTCTCTTGGGAGATAATATGCTCCGTTTGAGACCGTATGAGACCGTATGAGACCGTCTGAGACCGTATGAGACCGTCTGAGACCGTCTGAGACCGTCTGAGACCGTATGAGACCGTATGAGACCGTACGAGACCGTACGAGACCTAATGGGACCTTATGAAGACAATTTAGAGTGTGAATGCGTGAGAGTGGGTATGATGGTGTTTGTATGTGGGGTGAAAGTGGAGTTAAGAGAGAAGTTAGCGGCTAAGACACGTCTGTACATCTAGATCAAACCAAGGGCATATATACAGTCAAGCTACCAAATATACTACATAATACCTCCCTATGCATGTTCGGTACATGGGGAGTAACCTTAGCCATCCATCAATCCATGGAGGCCCGGTCCAGACACCCACCTTGCCTGTTGTACTCATCTGCCTTGTGGTGCACCAGATCAGCTACAGTGCAGCCCCCGTAGACCAGCCTTTGGTCGTGGTGGTCGAAGGCCTTGAGCGTCTCACTGGAGCTGTAGGACTTCTGAGTGGTCACGCGGCACTCCTCCGTGTCCAGGGAAGAGGTGATGTATTGGGGGTCTTTACCACAACGAGCCCTGGTCAGAGAGCGCTGATGGTGCTGCTGCTGCCCCCGACGGTCCTTTAGATCCATGTCGGGAGAGGGGGAGGAAGGGGGGTAGAGAGACAGGGAGGAGGAAGGTTTGGAGGCCTCCTAGAGGGGTGTGACAGTCAAACTCGTCTTCAGTCGCCTAGAGGAAATGAGAGAGAGGGGGAGAAACATGTCAGAATGAATGAAAAAGAGAGGCCATTTATACGAGTCATCTTAGTAGTACCAGTAAAATACATTTTGCAAGGTAGAAAGCAGATTTTTGGGGAGGAAGAGAAGGTATTTTCAGGAAATGGGTCTATTAAAGGCTATTTTAAAACAATAGAGAAGGAATACAGAGAACGATGATGTTCTGCTGATGACAGAAAGAACTGTCACTGCTATCAGCCATATTGGCCCTAGTCAATAGTAGTGCACTACAAAGAGAGAGACAGAGAGATAGAGAGAGAGATAGAGATAGATATAGATAGAGAGAGAGAGAGAGAGAGGAGATAGAGGAGATAGAGAGAAGAGATAGAAAGGAGAGAGGAGGGATGTAAATAAAACGCATATTTATGTTAATTTATTTCCCCTTTTGTACTTTAACTATTTGCACATCATTACAACACTGTATATAGAATATGACATTTGAAAGGTCTTTATTATTTTGGAACTTTTGTGAGGTTTTTTTTATTGTTTATTTCACCTTTTTTATTATCTATTTCACAGCAGGTGTAGAGAGCAACATGAAGGACATATCATGAGAGGAGAAATTACTTGAGGGCCTCGCCAGTCTCTCCCTCATTATCACAGGCACAACCAATCCTAATCCCCCAGAGGCTACACAGGATAATCTGTCTCTCTCTCTCTCTCTCACACACACACACACACACACACACACACACACACACACACACACACACACACACACACACACACAGTAAAGCTGGAAGTAGTGATTCCCAGTAAAACACACTACATTGCCTGTCAAAGGGTTATTCCCCCTCCAGCTTTAATCAACAGCATTACATGTATTACATTAAATACAGTCTGATCACATCCTGGTGATGTAGATGAAATATGATAGTGTGTGATTCTCACTAATACAGTATGATATTAGAGCAGTAGCCTAAAGCACTGCTTTACATTATGGTGGTTCAAGATCAAATAACAACAGTCAACATTCAGATCATACGTAGGCTGTGTTACGTATGTCTCTTTAAATCTGCCTAATCCCATAACGTTTTGCTGATGATCATCTAAGGAATGTTTCCAGCTACAGAGCCCAGTCCCAGTCAAGTCCACAGCCAGCAGTAAAGACAAAGTCCATAATTGTCATATAAAGGTAATAATACCAAAAAATGTCCAGCCAATAGCCAGATATAGAACATATAAGGCAGAAACATAAACACACAATAACAGAATAAAGTATATAACTGCCTCACTAACTGGCTAATTACCGGCAATGAGAGAGAGAGAGAGAGAGAGAGAGAGAGAGAGAGAGAGAGAGAGAGAGAGAGAGAGAGAGAGAGAGAGAGAGAGAGAGAGAGAGAGAGAGAGAGAGAGAGAGAGAGAGAGAGAGAGAGAGAGAGAGAGAGAGAGAGAATCAGTCAAAAGCTTGGACACACCTACTCAATACAGGGTTTTTCTTTATTTGTACTATTTTCTACATTGTAGAATAATAGTGAAGACATCAAAACTATGAAATAACACATATGGAATCATGCAGTAACCAAAGAAGTGTTAAACAAATCAAAATATATTTTATATTTGAGATTCTTCAAAGTAGCCACCTTTGCCTTGATAAAAGCTTTGCAAGGAGAGAGGGGGCGATGGTGGGAGGGACAGGAGATGGGGAAGACATCCCTGGAACGGAGTATGTTGGGTGCATAGCCAGGTAGAAGTAAGAGTGTGTGTGTGTGTGTGTGTGTGTGTGTGTGTGTGTGTGTGTGTGTGTGTGTGTGTGTGTGTGTGTGTGTGTGTGTGTGTGTGTGTGTGTGCGCGTGCGTGCGTGCGTGTGTGTGTTAGCAACAAGGCAGGAAAGAGAGGCCAAGGAGGTGAGGCGGGAGCGAGAGGGAGAGAGGTAAAGATGGTTAGCGGGATGGAGGAGGGGCATAGAGGAATATCAGGGACAGGATATCCATCAAATCCCGCCCACAGGTGTGCTTTTCTCAAGGTCAGATATAAACACACACTTTGTACACGCCACAGACACGCTAGAAACCATGTTGACAGCAACCAGGCCACAGAATTCCTTTCACCAGGCTTATTAACTTATTGTCCTGATCAACGCCTTGTCATGCAGAATAAAAACACACAAACATTCACACACAAAGGATGGATGGAAGGAAGGAAGGAAGTATGGAGAAGAGGAGTGAGACGACATTGAGGAGAATAGGCTTGAACATGAAATGCAGACAGAATGAGAAAGGTAATTGGAGACTGATAGCAGGGTGGACAGAGGAGGAATCTGGGTAATATAATGGCCTTTTGTGCCAAAGAAACATTGAGGAGGATGAAAAGACACGTAACGAAGGGACAGAAATAACCGCTGCAGTCGGCCCTGTCCAGACACATCTACAGTCCCACACAGAGTGTTGGTGTGGACGTTGGTGTATGTGTGTGTGGTGGATAACGTTGCCTACAGAGTACAACAAGTCTCTAAACACATCTGTTCGTTGTCTGACTGATTGAATAATGGCTGAAGTAACAAATAATAATAACCTCCACATTGAAACAGCAACATTCGTTCTGTCTCCGTTGTTTAGGTTATAATGGTTGGAGTTGTCATAATCTTTTATTTGAGAGGAATTTAAATAACAAAAATCAGCTGGTTTCCGAACACAAGAACCCTGCTATCGCGAAAGGCTGTGAATTGTGGGTAAAAGCATTTGGCTTCAATTATCTGATGTTGACTGTTGTTACTGTGGAAATGAAGCTGTTTACAAGAAAGAGAAGGACAGAGAGCGAAAGAGGGGGAGAGAGAGCGAAAGAGAGCGAAAGAGGGGGTGAGAGAGCGAAAGAGGGGGTGAGAGAGCGAAAGAGGGGGTGAGAGAGCGAAAGAGGGGGTGAGAGAGCTTAAGAGAAGGAGAGAGAGCGAAAGGGAAAACGGGAGAGAGTGATTTCTGTTGTGTAGTGAACACAATGGGAGACAGAGCTTGTCATAGACAGGAGGTCATAGACAGGAGGAGGCAGGTAGCTGGGTCCAGGGGCAGGCAGAAGGTCATACACAGGAGGAGCCAGGTAGCTGGGTCCAGGGGCAGGCAGAAGGTCATACACAGGAGGAGGCAGGTAGCTGGGTCCAGGGGCATGCAGAAGGTCATACACAGGAGGAGGCAGGTAGCTGGGTCCAGGGGCATGCAGAAGGTCATACACAGGAGGAGGCAGGTAGCTGGGTCCAGGGGCAGGCAGAAGGTCATACACAGGAGGAGGCAGGTAGCTGGGTCCAGGGGCAGGCAGAAGGTCATACACAGGAGGAGGCAGGTAGCTGGGTCCAGGGGCAGGCAGAAGGTCATAGACAGGGGGATCAAAAAGACAACAGTACAGGCAGGGAAAAGGCTAGCAATGTCGCCAAGAAGATCAGGCAATAGGTTGATGACAGGAAATCCAATAGGCTAAAGTACAGGCAGGGAATAGGGTAAAGGCGTCGTTAGTGAGGCAGGCCAAAACTATCATACACGGGAGGCGTAAAATACAGCGTTCCGAATAGAACAGTGTCACAAAACAAAACCTCACAATGATGGGGTGCAAAGAACTGAACTAAATAGTGTGTGATAATGACATACAGGTGTGTGAACAGGTAATCAGAATTCAGGTGATTGGGATCTGGAGAGTGAGCTGCATTCAGGGGATCTATGTGTTTGAGAGAGTGAGCTGCGTTCAGGGGATCTATGTGTTTGAGAGTGTGAGCTGCGTTCAGGGGATCTATGTGTTTGAGAGTGTGAGCTGCGTTCAGGGGATCTATGTGTTTGAGAGTGTGAGCTGCGTTCAGGGGATCTATGTGTTTGAGAGAGTGAGCTGCGTTCAGGGGATCTATGTGTTTGAGAGTGTGAGCTGCGTTCAGGGGATCTATGGGTTTGAGAGAGTGAGCTGCGTTCAGGGGATCTATGTGTTTGAGAGAGTGAGCTGCGTTCAGGGGATCTATGTGTTTGAGAGTGTGAGCTGCGTTCAGGGGATCTATGTGTTTGAGAGTGTGAGCTGCGTTCAGGGGATCTATGTGTTTGAGAGTGTGAGCTGCGTTCAGGGGATCTATGTGTTTGAGAGAGTGAGCTGCGTTCAGGGGATCTATGTGTTTGAGAGAGTGAGCTGCGTTCAGGGGATCTATGTGTTTGAGAGAGTGAGCTGCGTTCAGGGGATCTATGTGTTTGAGAGTGAGTTGGAAGCAGACGTTACATGTTGACTCCTATTCAATTAAACATTAGGGTAACTCTGGGAGATGTATTCTGTCTGCTAAACAGCACAGATCTCTGATAAAAGCCCTTATTTCTCATCGCAATATTTTGTAGAACTGCTATGCTATTTGGGAGAAGATAGACCTTATTTATGAATATCAAAAGTAAACAGACAAAAACTGTGTTGCACACGACGCAATAACCAACTGAAAACCAGTGTGTAATGCCTTCCCTTGTATAGCTCTCACGTCACCCCGCTCCTCCGCACACTCCACTGGCTTCCAGTTGAAGCTCGCATCTGCTACAAGACCATGGTGCTTGCCTACGGAGCTGTGAGGGGAACGGCACCTCCGTACCTTCAGGCTCTGATCAGTCCCTACACCCAAAGAAGGGCACTGCGTTCATCCACCTCTGGCCTGCTCGCCTCCCTACCTCTGCGGAAGCACAGTTCCCGCTCAGCCCAGTCAAAACTGTTCGCTGCTCTGGCACCCCAATGGTGGAACAAGCTCCCTCACGATGCCAGGACAGCGGAGTCAATCACCACCTTCCGGAGACACCTGAAACCCCACCTTTTTAAGGAATACCTGGGATAGGATAAAGTAATCCTTCTAACCCCCCCCCCCCCAAAAAAAAAGATTTAGATGTACTATTGTAAAGTGGTTGTTCCACTGGCTATCATAAGGTGAATGCACCAATTTGTAAGTCACTCTGGATAAGAGCGTCTGCTAAATGATGTAAATGTAAATAGCTGTTATCGTTGACCACGTTCCCTTTCAACCTAAGAGAGAACTCTAACTAAAATTACACCTCCTGTACAGAGGAAGCCATGTGGGGTTTGTCTGTCTGTCTTACTGTCTGTCTGTCTGACTGACTGCTATCTGAGTGATCTGGAAACACACACGCGCACACACACACACACACACACACACACACACACACACACACACACACACACACACACACACACACACACACACACACACACACACACAGCCATGGTTCGGTTCAGCTGGAAACTGGTGTCCATGTTGGATCCAAGAGGAGCCTCCTGTGCCAAATGAGGAGAGAAGCAGCAAACAGCCAACCTCACACACCACAGGAAACAGACCAGAGAGCTATCAACCTCACACACCACAGGAAACAGACCAGAGAGCTATCAACCTCACACACCACAGGAAACAGACCAGAGAGCTATCAACCTCACACACCACAGGAAACAGACCAGAGAGCTATCAACCTCACACACCACAGGAAACAGACCAGAGAGCTATCAACCTCACACACCACAGGAAACAGACCAGAGAGCTATCAACCTCACACACCACAGGAAACAGACCAGAGAGCTATCAACCTCACACACCACAGGAAACAGACCAGAGAGCTATCAACCTCACACACCTCTCTTTCTCTCCCTCTTCCCTTCACTATTCTCCTCTCATCCTCTTTCCTCCCTCTCTCCCTGCCTCCCTCTCTCCCTCATTCCCTCCCTTCTTCTCTCAGTCACCTCTCATCCTCTTTCCTCCCTCTCTCCCTGCCTCCCTCTCTCCCTCATTCCCTCCCTTCTTCTCTCAGTCTCCTCTCGCCTGCAAGGCCGGGTGACACATACTCACACACATCCTCTGTCGCTGATACACAAATACACACGCACATGCACACTCTACACACACGCACGCAGACATGGACGGTGGCGGTGAGAGGGCTTCACGGCAGAGCCAAGGTGCAAGCACACTAGGTAATTACACCGCAGCTCAGAGAGGCTGATAGGAAGAACAGGGCCAAGACGAGAATAAGCTCTGAGAGTAAGAGGGTTGAGAGGAGGGAGGGAGGGAGGGAGGGAGGGAGGGAGGGAGGGAGGGAGGGAGGGAGGGAGGGAGGGAGGGAGGGAGGGAGGGAGGGAGGGGAAGAGGGGAAGAGAGGAGAGAGGAGAGGAGGGAGGAAGGAGAAGAGGGAGAAGAGGAGAGAGAGGAGGGAGGGAGAGAAGAGGGAGAAGAGAGGAGGGAGAGGAGAGGATGGAGGAGAGGAGGGAGAGGAAGGAGAAGAGAGGAAGGAGGAGAAGAGGGAGGAGAGGAGGGAGAGAGAGGAGAGAGAGAGTTCTCTACTGAACAAAAATATAAATGCAACAAGTAAAGTGTTGGTCCCATTTTTCCTGAGCTGAAATATTCACAAAAAGCTTATTTAAAAAAAATGTTGTGCACAAATTTGTTTACATCCCTGTTAGCGAGCATTTCTCCTTTGCCAAGATAATCCATCCACCTGACATGTGTGGCATATCAACAGTGGTGGAAAAAGTACCCGAATGTCATACTTGAGTAAAAGTAAAGATACCTTAATAGAAATTTGGTTTTAAATATACTTTAGTTTAAAAAGTAAATGTAATTGCTAAAATATACTTAAGTATCAAAAGTAAAATTTTAAAAATTTTCAATATCCTTATATTTAGCATACTTGATGGCACAATTTTCTTTTTTTTTCTTTCTTTTTTACGGATAGCCAGGGGCACACTCGAACACTCAGACATAATTTACAACTGAAGCAATTGAGTTTAGTGAGTCTGCCAGATCAGAGGCAATAGGGATGACTTGGGATGTTCTCTTGATAAGGGCATGAATTTTACAATTAGTCTGAATTAGCCATTCAAAATGTAACGAATACTTTTGCGTGTCAGGGAAAATGTATGGAGTAAAAAGTACATTTATTTCACTACATTCCTGAAGAAAATTAAGTAAAAGTAGTCAAAAATATAAATAGTAGAGTACAGATACCCCCAAAACGACTTAAGTAGTACTTTAAAGTATTTTTACTTAATTACTTTAAACCACTGCATATCAAAAAGCTGATTAAACAGCATGATCATTACACAGGTGCACCTTGTGCTGGGGACAATAAAAGACCACGATAAAATTAGCAGTTTTGTCACACAGCACCATACCACAGATTCCTCAAGTTTTGAGGGAGCATGCTATTGGCATGCTGACTGCAGGAATGTCCACAAGAGCTGTTGCCAGATAATTTGGCAGTACGTCCAACCGGTCTCACAACCGCAGACCACGTGTAACCACGCCAGCCCAGGACCTCCACATCTGGCTTCTTCACCTGCAGGATCGTATGAGCCCAGCCACCCGATGAAACTGAGGTGTATTTCTATCTGTAACAAAGTCCTTTTGTGGGGAAAAACTAATTCCGAATGGCTAGGCCTGGCTCCCCAGTGGGTGGGCCTATGCCCTCCCAAGCCGACCCATGGCTGAGCCTATGCCCAGTCATGTGAAATCCATATACTAGGGCCTAATGAATTTATTTAAATTGACTGGTTTCCTTATATGAACTATAACTCAGTAAAATAATTGAAATTGTTGCCTGTTGCGTACATTTTTTTGTTCATTATATATTAAACAAACAATGAAAAATGAGAAAGTGGGGGGTTGAGCGTGAGAGAAGAAGAAATAATTAGAGAAAGAGAGACAGAAAGAGGGAAGGAGAGTGAGATAGAATAGGAGAGAGAGAGAGAAAGAGAGAGAGAGAGAAGGAGAGTGAGATAGAATAGGAGAGAGAGAGAGAGAGAGAGAGAGAGAGAGAGAGAGAGAGCTTGTACAGCCCCACAACCTGTGATCTAAGAACTAACAGTGATCAGCACCCACACCCACACACCCAATCACACACCCACACACACCCAAACACACACCCAAACACACACCCACACACACCCAAACACACACCCACACACACCCAAACACACACCCACACACACCCAAACACACACCCACACACACATACAGCGTGCTCAGTGTCAGGACTTGACATTCTTACCATCTGTCGTGTCGAATATTTAAATGTGCAATAAATGCCAGTGGGGACAGGCGATGACTTCGTCTAATTAACGCCTGCCAGAGGTGACACGCCAAGGGGTTAGGGAGGAAGGAGGGAGAGAGGGAGGGAAGGAAGGCGGGAGGGTGTGTGTGTGTGTGTGTGTGTGTGTGTGTGTGTGTGTGTGTGTGTGTGTGTGTGTGTGTGTGTGTGTGTGTGTGTGTGTGTGTGTGTGTGTGTGTGTGTGTAAATTATTGAGTGGGTTGTTACGACGAGGAAACAAAGTGGACGTTCCACACAGACACTCTGCAATTTAGAAATACTTTGTGCACTGACTGACAGACAAACACACACACACACGAAGCATAACAACAGCTATAGGGCTGGTTCACCCTGGATCAGTGAACAAAGGCCAGCAGAGACACTTCATCCAGCTGAAATGTCAGAGAGAGAGAGAGGGGGAAAGAGGTGGAAAGAAAGAGAGAGAGAGAGAGAGAGAGAGAGAGAGAGAGAGAGAGAGAGAGAGAGAGAGAGAGAGAGAGAAAGAGAGGGAAAGAAAGAAAGAGAGAAAGAGGGAAAGAAATAGAGAGAGAAAGAAAGAAAGAAAGAAAGAGGGTGAGGAGAGAGTGATGAAAGATAGAGGGACTGAGTGTGTGTGGAGTCACTGAAGGGCTTTTGAAAACAATCCAAACCACACACACACACAACACACACACACACACACACACACACACACACACACACACACACACACACACACACACACACACACACACACACTCCAAAGCCATTATATTCTATATAAAACCCTATGATACACACATGGAGCCTGAAAAGCTCACTTCACAATGAGAGCAGGTCAATGTACAGGATGCCTGATAGTCTGCTGTGGCTTCACATTCTCTTTCCTCTTCTTCCTCTGCTTTCGCTCTCCATTTCCTGCATAACTCTCCCTCCTTTCTCTCTTTCTGTTTATCTACTCTGTTTGCTATCATCCCTCTCTCCCTCCTCCCCCTCTCTTCCTCCTCTCCCTCATCTCCCTGGTCAGTCAGACAGACAGTCAGTATGTCTGGTCAGTCAGTACGTCTGGCTACTCAGAAAGTCAGTCAGTCAGTATGTCTGGTCAGTCAGCCAGTCAGTCAGTCAGTCAGTCAGTATGTCTGGTCAGTCAGACAGTCAGCCAGTCAGTCAGTCAGTATGTCTGGTCAGTCAGTCAGTATGTCAGTCAGTATTTCTGGTCAGTCAGACAGTCAGCCAGTCAGTATGTCTGGTCAGTCAGTCAGTCAGTCAGTATGTCTGGTCAGTCAGTCAGTATGTCTGGTCAGTCAGACAGTCAGCCAGTCAGTCAGTCAGTCAGACAGTCAGCCAGTCAGTATGTCTGGTCAGTCAGTCAGTCAGTCAGTATGTCTGGTCAGTCAGACAGTCAGCCAGTCGGTCAGTCAGTCAGACAGTCAGCCAGTCAGTATGTCTGGTCAGTCAGTCAGTCAGTCAGTATGTCTGGTCAGTCAGTCAGTCAGTATGTCTGGTCAGTCAGTCAGTATGTCTGGTCAGTCAGTCAGCGTCAGTCAGTCAGTATGTCTGGTCAGTCAGACAGTCAGCCAGTCAGTCAGTCAGTCAGTCAGTCAGTCAGCCAGTCAGTATGTCTGGTCAGTCAGACAGTCAGCCAGTCAGTCAGTCAGTCAGTCAGTCAGTCAGCCAGTCAGTATGTCTGGTTAGTCACACAGTCAGCCAGTCAGTATGTCTGGTCAGTCAGTCAGTATGTCTGGTCAGTCAGCCAGTCAGCCAGTCAGTCAGTCAGTCAGCCAGTCAGTATGTCTGGTCAGACAGTCAGTCAGTCAGCCAGTCAGTATGTCTGGTTAGTCACACAGTCAGACAGTCAGTATGTCTGGTCAGTCAGTCAGTCAGACAGTCAGCCAGTCAGTATGTCTGGTCAGTCAGTCAGTCAGCCAGTCAGTCAGTCAGTCAGTATGTCTGGTCAGTCAGTCAGTCAGTATGTCTGGTCAGTCATTCAGTATGTCAGTCACTATGTCTGGTCAGTCAGTCAGTCAGTCAGTCAGTCAGTCAGTATGTCTGGTCAGTCAGACAGTCAGCCAGTCAGTATGTCTGGTCAGTCAGTCAGCCAGTCAGTCAGTCAGTTAGTATGTCTGGTCAGTCAGTATGTCAGTCAGTATGTCTGGTCAGTCAGTCAGTCAGTCAGACAGTCAGCCAGTCAGTATGTCTGGTCAGTCAGACAGTCAGCCAGTCAGTATGTCTGGTCAGTCAGTCAGTCAGCCAGTCAGTCAGTCAGTTAGTATGTCTGGTCAGTCAGTATGTCAGTCAGTATGTCTGGTCAGTCAGTCAGTCAGTCAGTCAGTCAGTATGTCTGGTCAGTCAGACAGTCAGTCAGTCAGTCAGTCAGTATGTCTGGTCAGTCAGTCAGTCAGTATGTCTGGTCAGTCAGTCAGTCAGTATGTCTGGTCAGTCAGTCAGTCAGTATGTCTGTCAGTAAGTATTTTCTGGTCAGTGAGACAGTCAGTCAGTCAGTCAGTCAGTCAGTCAGTATGTCTGGTCAGTCAGTCAGTCAGTCAGTCAGTCAGTCAGTCAGTCAGTCAGTCAGTCAGTCAGTCAGTCAGTCAGTCAGTCAATATGTGTGTCTGGTCAGT
>NC_138295.1:16075000-16080000 GCF_965601325.2 Salmo salar
CCCTCTCTCTCTCTGTCATTGACTTACGGAACTATTATTGTAGCGTTGACAGACAGCGTCTTGTGTTAGTGCACTGCCGCAGCCAAAGCTACACAGAGCTTATTGAGATGCATTCTGGGAATAGCAGTATTCCTCTGGAGTTTGACGTGAAGAAATGTACCAGCACCGGACTGTACTTGTCAAGTTCAGGACAGAAAGTTGCTCTAGAGACTTATTTACTCTCTCCTGCGACCACCTGGACCCGTTCTGAACTCTCCTGCGACCACCTGGACCCGTTCTGAACTCTCCTGCGACCACCTGGACCCGTTCTGAACTCTCCTGTGACCACCTGGACCCGTTCTGAACTCTCCTGTGACCACCTGGACCCGTCCTGAACTCTCCAGCGACCACCTGGACCCGTTCTGAACTCTCCTGCGACCACCTGGACCCGTTCTGAACTCTCCTGTGACCACCTGGACCCGTTCTGAACTCTCCTGCGACCACCTGGACCCGTTCTGAACTCTCCTGCGACCACCTGGACCCGTTCTGAACTCTCCTGCGACCACCTGGACCCGTTCTGAACTCTCCTGCGACCACCTGGACCCGTTCTGAACTCTCCTGTGAGCACCTGGATCCATTCTGAACTCTCATTGCATTCTCTCAGAATTGCTTTCCTTTTTTCTGCACTCTTTCTTGTGTGTGACTGTGTGATGAAACATCCTTGCAAAACTTATAAGAGATGATTTTCATTCTAAAATGAAAATGCATTCTAAAGTCTCAATGTTGGTGAAAGAAAAGAAAAGAAAATCTGAAAGACTCCCAAAGGTTTGTGGTAAGTCAGGGATGAGAGAGAGAGAGAGAGAGTTAGAGAGAGGGTGTAATAGAGTGGGTATAAAAGCAGGAGAGAGGGGGTTTGATGCAGTCTCCTGAGTGAGGGAGAAAGAGAGAAAGAGTGTGGGGAGAGAGTGTTCTCTAAAAAAGTAATGACTCCTTTGATGCAACCCTTTTCCCTTTAAACTCAAACACTCTGCTTCTAAACTCAGAGAGGTACAAACCAGGGAAAACACACGCCTATATTTCACTCTTCTTCTCCTTCTGGACTCTTCTGAGAGGAAGTGTTCATTAGAAAAACTATGTTCGCTCTTATGTAGGTACTTGAGTAATTCACCTGATAATTATCTAATTGGACTGTAATGGTTAAAGTCACCTCCCACAGTGGGAGACACGGGGCATGAGAGAGAGAGAGAGAGAGAGAGAGAGAGAGAGAGAGAGAGAGAGAGAGAAAATATCCAAACACTCTTAGATAACTTTCTGGATACCACATTCACTCACAGTAAAGAAGGCATCAATCTAGCAGTACGAAACATCAACTATATATTCAGGCAAACGGCAAAAGAAGCTCAATTGAAATTGATAAAAAACAAAAGAAAAAAAATCACAGATGACAACTGGTTTGATGCAGATTGTAAAATTATAAGGAAAAAACTTAGAACACTATCCAACCAAAAGCACAGAGACCCAAATAATGGTGAATTACGCCTTCATTACTGTGAGACTTTAAAACTTTATAAACGTACACTCAGAACCAAAAAAGCACAGTACAACAGCAAGCAGCTGACACTAACTGAGGAGTCCATAAACACAAACAACTTCTGGCAAAATTGGGAAAAAAAGAAAATATCTAAACCAGAGGAATTAGCGATACAAAATGGTGATATATGGACAACCCATTTCAAAACACTCTACAACACCGTTCAAATTGACACAAACGCAGAACAATGCCAAATTCATGAGAAGTTGAATGGATTAGAAAAAGCTATAAAGGACAATCAAAATCCATTGGACTCCCCAATTACTGACCTGGAGCTCTATAAGAAACTTCAGGCCCTCAAATTAAAAAAAGCATGCGGACCTGATGGCATCCTAAATGAGATGCTCAAAATCACTAGTGCAAACTTTCAATTGGCTATATTAAAACTTTAACTTGATCCTGAATGTAGGTTATTTCCCTGACATCTGGAATCAAGGACTCATAACCCCAATCTTTAAGAACGGAGACAAATTTGACCATAACAATTACAGAGGCATTTGTGTGAACAGTAACCTTGGGAAGGTTTTCTGTAGTATCATCAATGTAAGAGTTCTAAACTTCCTTAATAAGCACAATGTCCTGAGTAAAAGCCAAATTGGATTTATACCAAAACATCGCACAACTGATCATATTTACACCCTACACCCTGATAGATAAACATGTCCACCAAAATAATACCAAAATATACGCTTGCTTTATCGACTTCCAAAAAGCATTTGATTCTATTTGGCATACAGGACTGTTCTGCAAAGTTATTGAAAGTGGTGTAGGAGGTAAAACATATGACATAATTACATCAATGTATACTGGCAATACATGCAGCATTAAAATTGGTAAGAAAAGAACAGAATTCTTTAACCAGGGGCGGGGCCTTTGTCAGGGTTGCAATCTGAGCCCTGCACTCTTCAATATCTACATTAACGAATTGGCCACTATTCTAGAAAAATCCTCAGCCCCTGGTGTTAGTCTCCACAATTCAGAAGTAAAATTCCTACTCTTCGCAGATGACCTATGCCTGCTGTCACCCACAGCACACGGCCTACAGCAGAGCCTGGACCTGCTAGAGCAGTACTGCCAGACCTGGGCCCTGGCAGTAAACCCCAAAAAGAGTAAAATAATGATTTTCCAGAGATGATCCAGATCTCAGGGAATTAGACCAAAGTTCTCAATTGGTACAAAATATATAGAGTACTGTACACACTAGAATTACTAGGTTTAAAAATAAGCTCAACTGGACACCTTAATGAGGCAGTGAATGAACTGAGAGAGAAAGCACGCAGGGCATTCTACGCCATTAAAAAACAAATTCCAATTGAAATACCTATTAAAATGTGTCTAAAACTAATTGAATATGTCATTGAACCAATTGCATTTCATCAAATGGGACAAACACCCCATTGAAACCCTACATGCAGAGTTTTGTAAGATTCTCCTACGTGTCCAGTGGAAAACTACAAACAATGCATTCAGGGCAGAATTAGGCCAATATCCACTAATAATAAAAACTCAAAAAAGAGCAATTAAGTTTTGGAAACATCGAAAATACAGTGACCCCCTCTCATATCATTACCAAGCCCTGCAATGCCAAGAGCTGAGCAAAGAAAAGAGTCCCCTCATCCAGCTGGTCCTGGGGCTGAGTTCACAAACCTGTTCTACTAACACACTGAAGCCTCAGGACCAGAACATCCAATCAATCAGAATAAACTAAATTACAACACAGTCAAAACAAAACTACATTGCTTATTGGGAAACACAAGCACAAACACAAAGCAAAATGCAGTGCTATCTGGCCCTAAATCGACAGTACACCATGGCTAAATATTTGACCATGGTTACTGATCAAAACCTTAGAAAAACCTTGACAAAGTACAGGCTCAGTGAGCACAGCCTTGCCATTGAGAAGGGTAGACACAGGAAAACATGGCTCCCTGTAGAGAAAAGGCTGTGCAACCACTGCACAACAGCAGAACCTGAGACGGAGCTGCATTTCCTGACAAAATGTCAAAAATATAAAACAATTAGAGAGTGTCATTTCCCCAAATTTGAAACCCTTATTCAAGGTTTCAAAGACCTCTCTGATGAGGATAGGCTACCCGTCCTGTTGGGGAGGATGCAGAGAGCTGTGTGTTGGCAGCGCACTACATTGCTGTCTGCCATAAGTTGAGGGACAGTGTCTGACAGACCAATAAACCTGCACATGTCCTCTACTGTATGCTTATTGTTATTGTTGAATGTATGGTTATTTTGACCCTTGGTTATTGTTGTTACTGTTGTCCTGTTGACAATTTTGATTCTCATTTTTATTTATTTTTATATTGTAAATATCCCAAATAAGCTTTGGCAATATGTATATTGTTACGTCATGCCAATAAAGCGAATTGAATTGAATTGAATTGAGAGCAGGGACTGTAACTGTAGCAAGGACTTATTAGGAAAAGAGAGTTAAAGTATAAACGAGTGACTTCTCTCCTCTACTTTCCCTTCTATAATAAGACAAATCCAGGCTATTCTGAATCTTTTTTAAAGTTAACTAAGTGCCATGCATTATGTGTGTGTGTGTGTGTGTGTGTGTGTGTGTGTGTGTGGATGGGTGCACAGTGAATGGTAGGTTTATATATAATAATACAATAAAATATCTGCAGGTTTCTCCTCTCATCAGCCCAGGACTCTATGGTAGGCTACTACTGTTTTTGCTGCTGTTGCTGCTGCAATAGCACTGATCAGACACCTCTTACTGCTACAGCACCGTGGCCCTCTGATCAGACACCTCTTACTGCTACAGCACCGTGGCCCTCTGATCAGACACCTCTTACTGCTACAGCACCGTGGCCCTCTGATCAGACACCTCTTACTGCTACAGCACCGTGGCCCTCTGATCAGACACCTCTTACTGCTACAGCACCGTGGCCCTCTGATCAGACACCTCTTACTGCTACAGCACTGTGGCCCTCTGATCAGACACCTCTTACTGCTACAGCACCGTGGCCCTCTGATCAGACACCTCTTACTGCTACAGCACCGTGGCCCTCTGATCAGACACCTCTTACTGCTACAGCACCGTGGCCCTCTGATCAGACACCTCTTACTGCTACAGCACCGTGGCCCTCTGATCAGACACCTCTTACTGCTACAGCACTGTGGCCCTCTGATCAGACACCTCTTACTGCTACAGCACCGTGGCCCTCTGATCAGACACCTCTTACTGCTACAGCACCGTGGCCCTCTGATCAGACACCTCTTACTGCTACAGCACCGTGGCCTTCTGATCAGACACCTCTTACTG
Organism: Salmo salar; assembly: GCF_965601325.2. Taxonomy (NCBI): domain Eukaryota; kingdom Metazoa; phylum Chordata; class Actinopteri; order Salmoniformes; family Salmonidae; genus Salmo; species Salmo salar. The sequence continues at coordinate 16,079,854 of NC_138295.1, forward strand.
CTACAGCACCGTGGCCCTCTGATCAGACACCTCTTACTGCTACAGCACCGTGGCCCTCTGATCAGACACCTCTTACTGCTACAGCACTGTGGCCCTCTGATCAAACACCTCTAATTTTACTCCATCATGATGCCATCTATTTTGTGA
>NC_138295.1:16085000-16135000 GCF_965601325.2 Salmo salar
ATATATTTGATATTTACAAACATATATGTGATATTTACAGACATATATTGATACCTACATACATATATTTGATACCTACATACATATATTTGATTCCTACAGACATATATTTGATACCTACAGACATATATTTGGTACCTACATACATATATTTGATACCTACAGACATATATTTGATACCTACAGACATATATTTAATACCTACATACATATATTTGATACCTGCAGACATATATTTGATACCTACATACATATATTTGATACCTACAGACATATATTTGATACCTACAGACATATATTTGGTACCTACATACATATATTTGATGTCAAAGGCATGCAATATGATTGAGACTAGAATATCTCACCAGACAGACACGCCTACTAGGGAAGGGATGAGAATAGGAGGTGGGATGAAGGAGGATAGGAGGATAGAAGGAGGGATGGAGGAGGGAAGGAAGAGGATAGGAGGATAGAAGGAGGGATGGAGGATAGGAGGTGGGATGAAGGAGGATAGAAGGAGGGATGGAGGAGGGAAGGAAGAGGATAGGAGGATAGAAGGAGGGATGGAGGATAGGAGGTGGGATGAAGGAGGATAGGAGGATAGAAGGAGGGATGGAGGAGGGAAGGAAGAGGATAGGAGGATAGAAGATGGGATGGAGGATAGGAGGTGAGATGGAGGATAGGAAGTGGGATGAAGGAGGATAGGAGGATAGAAGGATGGATGGAGAAGGGGAGGAAGAGGATAGGAGGATAGCAGGAGGAGTGAAAAAAGGATATTGAGGAGACTCAAAAGGAGAGTGACTCAGTAAATAACTGCCACACACACACACACACAGACACACGCACACACACACACACGCACACACACGCAGACACACGCACACCATTCTGTGTGTTACTGTTCTCCTACAGTACCGGCAAAGCTCTGGGTCATCGACCCCCTTGACCCTCTACACACCGCCTCGGTGTCACACCCTCACCCTTCCCCCTGCATCGGTGTCACATCCTCACTTTTCCCCCTGCATCGGTGTCACATCCTTACCCTTCCCCCTTATTTCACCTCCAACGAAAACAAAGGTGCAGTCTAAGTTTGAACACACTCTAAAATATTAATCAGGAGTGAAACAGGACAAACTTTTAGTACACATGAAACAGATCCCGACCGGCTTTGCTGTTGCTCCCTCTCTCTCTCTCTCTCTCTCTCTCTCTCTCTCTCTCTCTCTCTCTCTCTCTCTCTCTCTCTCTCTCTCTCTCTCTCTCTCCTTCTCCCTCCCTCTCTCTCTCTCCCTCTCTCTCTCTTCCTCTTTCTTGTTCCTCTCTTTATCTCGCTCTTATGAATAATGAAGGCTTAAAGAAGAATCCTCTCGGCAGTGGGATACAGCTCCCCTGTATTGATCAAATAAGACTCGCTAAATAATTAACTAGGCCTTTGTCATGCAAATGCACAGGCTGACCCCGCGGTGTGTGTGTGTTTTTGTAGTATGTGTGTGTGTGTGTGTGTGTGTGACAGAGAGTGTGTGCGTCTGCAGTAGAAGGTCAGGTAATGATGTATTGTGCTGTGTGTTTGGCAGTCTGTGTGTTTCCTTCTAAGATTTCTCTTTTGTTAGTTTGTGTGGCTTCACTGAGGGAAATAGAGACAGAGTAACCTAGACACACACACGCACACACACACGTTGGTTTAACCTAACCCTAACATTAACCCTATCTCCTAACCATAACCCACCCCTAACCCTAAAACTCAACTTAAGCCTAACTCCTAACACGAACACTAACCATAACCCTAACCATAACCCTTATTCTAACCCTACCCCTAATTTTATCCCTTAACCTAACCCGTAAGCCTAAAATAGCATTTTTCCTTTTGGGGACCGGCAAAATGTCCACACTACCTAAAAGGATGGTAAATTTAGACCATGCACACACACACACACATAAACTAACATGCACATACACTCTGGAATCTGCATTAAACAGCTCATTACCCAATCAATGACCGGCTTTGCTCTGAGACCCGTTACGCCCTGTCTGCATATTCTCTCTCTCTCTCTCTCTCTCTCTCTCTCTCTCTCTCTCTCTCTCTCTCTCTTTCTCGCTCTCTCTCGCTCTCTCTCTCTCTCTCTCTCTCTCTCTCTCTCTCTCTCTCTCTCTGTGTGCATGCTGGGTGTTTGGTGCATGCTGGGAATTGTGTGAGTGTGAGTGTTGTGTGGAGTTAGATATCCTGTTTTCTTTCTTGTTGCCTTTTCTTGGTGGTTTGCCTTTTTCTATGCATGATTAAGGTTTTCCATTTTTTAATTTTTGTTGTAGAATTAAGTATATTGTATTACTTGTCAGAATTGCCCTGGTTTTGGCGAGGATGGTGACCCACATGGGGATGCCGTCCCTGTCACTTCAGCACGGCTTTAGGTGTGTTACTGAAGATACTGTCACCGTGGAGGAGTTTCTGGTCCCTGTCACTTCAGCACGGCTTTAGGTGTGTTACTGAAGCTACTGTCACCGTGGAGGAGTTTCTGGTCCCTGTCACTTCGTCACGGCTTTAGGTGTGTTACTGAAGCTACTGTCACCGTGGAGGAGTTTCTGGTCCCTGTCACTTCAGCACGGCTTTAGGTGTGTTACTGAAGCTACTGTCACCGTGGAGGAGTTTCTGGTCCCTGTCACTTCAGCACGGCTTTAGGTGTGTTACTGAAGCTACTGTCACCGTGGAGGAGTTTCTGGTCCCTGTCACTTCAGCACGGCTTTAGGTGTGTTACTGAAGCTACTGTCACCGTGGAGGAGTTTCTGGTCCCTGTCACTTCAGCACGGCTTTAGGTGTGTTACTGAAGCTACTGTCACCGTGGAGGAGTTTCTGGTCCCTGTCACTTCAGCACGGCTTTAGGTGTGTTACTGAAGCTACTGTCACCGTGGAGGAGTTTCTGGTCCCTGTCACTTCGGCACGGCTTTAGGTGTGTTACTGAAGCTACTGTCACCGTGGAGGAGTTTCTGGTCCCTGTCACTTCAGCACGGCTTTAGGTGTGTTACTGAAGATACTGTCACCGTGGAGGAGTTTCTGGTCCCTGTCACTTCAGCACGGCTTTAGGTGTGTTACTGAAGCTACTGTCACCGTGGAGGAGTTTCTGGTCCCTGTCACTTCAGCACGGCTTTAGGTGTGTTACTGAAGCTACTGTCACCGTGGAGGAGTTTCTGGTCCCTGTCACTTCAGCACGGCTTTAGGTGTGTTACTGAAGATACTGTCACCGTGGAGGAGTTTCTGTTCCCTGTCACTTCAGCACGGCTTTAGGTGTGTTACTGAAGCTACTGTCACCGTGGAGGAGTTTCTGGTCCCTGTCACTTCAGCACGGCTTTAGGTGTGTTACTGAAGCTACTGTCACCGTGGAGGAGTTTCTGGTCCCTGTCACTTCGGCACGGCTTTAGGTGTGTTACTGAAGATACTGTCACCGTGGAGGAGTTTCTGTTCCCTGTCACTTCAGCACGGCTTTAGGTGTGTTACTGAAGATACTGTCACCGTGGAGGAGTTTCTGGTCCCTGTCACTTCGGCACGGCTTTAGGTGTGTTACTGAAGCTACTGTCACCGTGGAGGAGTTTCTGTTCCCTGTCACTTCAGCACGGCTTTAGGTGTGTTACTGAAGCTACTGTCACCGTGGAGGAGTTTCTGGTCCCTGTCACTTCGGCACGGCTTTAGGTGTGTTACTGAAGCTACTGTCACCGTGGAGGAGTTTCTGGTCCCTGTCACTTCGGCACGGCTTTAGGTGTGTTACTGAAGATACTGTCACCGTGGAGGAGTTTCTGGTCCCTGTCACTTCAGCACGGCTTTAGGTGTGTTACTGAAGATACTGTCACCGTGGAGGAGTTTCTGTTCCCTGTCACTTCGGCACGGCTTTAGGTGTGTTACTGAAGATACTGTCACCGTGGAGGAGTTTCTGGTCGCCGTGGGAGAGAAGGTAGGATATGAGAATGTTGCTTATGTGTCGCGGATGAAAAAAGTGTTTTTTCTTAAAGAAGAGCGTCTTGTTGATTGTATGGTTGAGCATGGCGTACTTCTTAAAGGTATGTTTATTCAAGTTACGCCACTTATTTCTCCGTCAACAAGGGTAACGATTTCGATTGTACCGCCGTTTATTCCCAATGAGCTATTGGAGTGCGAGTTATTGCGCTTTGGGAAGTTTGCAAGTTCAATTAAGGTTGTCCCGTTGGGTTCCAAACACCCGGGTCTGAAACAGCTTATGACGTTTCGGCGACAGGTGTTTATGTTTTTGGACTCACCGGAGCAGACTTTGGAGGTATCATATACAGACTGTACAGATGAAGTCGGAAGTTTACATACACTTAGGATTGAGTCATCAAAACTCGATTTTCAACCACTCCACAAATTTCTTGTTTTAACAAACTATAGTTTTGGCAAGTCGGTTAGGACATCTACTTTGTGCATGACACAAGTAATTTTTCCAACAATTGTTAAAAATGTATAATTCACTTTATCACAATTCCAGTGGGTCAGACATTTACATACACTAGGTTGACAGAAAATGATGTCATGGCTTTAGAAGCTTCTGATAGGCTAATTGACATCATTTGAGTCAATTGGAGGTGTACCTGTGAATGTATTTCAAGGCCTACCTTCAAACTCAGTGCCTCTTTGCTTGACATCATGGGAAAATCCAAGGAAATCAGCCAAGACCGCAGAAATACAATTGTAGACCTCCACAAGTCTGGTTCATCCTTTCCAAACACCTGAAGGTACCACATTCAACTGTACAAACAATAGTACGCAAGTATACACACCATGGGAACACGCAGCCGTCATAGCGCTCAGCAAGGAAATGCGTTCTGTCTCCTAGCGATGAACGTACTTTGGTGAGAAAAGTGCAAATTAATCCCAGAACAACAGCAAAGGACCTTGTGAAGATGCTGGAGGAAACAGGTACAAAAGTATCTATAGCCACAGTAAAACAAGTCCTATATCGACATAACCTGAAAGGCCGCTCAGCAAGGAAGAAGCCACTGCTCCAAACCCGCCATTAACCTCTTGACGGTCGCCTAGGATAGGGGGCGCCACAGCGCATTTTGAAAATAATTTGTGCCCATTTTAAACTGCCTACTACTCAAACTCAGAAGCTAGGATATGCATATAATTAATACTTGTGGATAGAAAACACCCTAAAGTTTCTAAAACTGTTTGAATGGTGTCTGTGAGTATAACAGAACTCATATGGCAGTCAAAACCCCGAGACAGATCGAAACAGGAAGTGGAATTCTGAATTGCGAACTCAACTTCATCACGTTGCCTATTAATCAGTCCGTGAGCTATGGTTCATTGAGCACTTCCTATTGCTTCCACTAGATGTCCCCAGTCTTTACAAAGTGATTTGAGTCTCCTACTGTGAAAACTGACAGAATGACACGCTGTGGAACGTGGTCACACGGAGAGGGCCATCACCATTATGACGCTGGCGCCCCTGGTTACCCTCCCCTTTCGAAACGTTTTGAAACACAATGCAATCGTCCCCCTCGAATCTTATTGGAGCTCTCATTGAAAAAGGCCCTACAGAGTTATGTTATACAATGTTTGACATGTTTGAACGAACCTAAATAAGAAAAAAATGCATTTTGTTGAAAGAGTAGCCCCGCGCACGTCGGAAATTTTGGTGAAGCCAGAACGCGCTAACAAGAACAAGCTATTGGGACGTAAAGGATTAACTTTTTCGAACGAAAATACATTTGTTGTGGACCTGGGATTCCTGGAAGTGCCTAAGGATGAAGATAATCAAAGGTAAGGGATTATTGACAATAGTATACAAGACTAGATGTGATATGCGATTGTTCCAAGATGGCTAGCCTATTGCTATTGCTAGCCTATTGTTCTGAGTATCGCATCCCCTTTTATCGCAAAGTGTGATTACCCAGTAAAGTTATTTTTAAATCTGGCATTACAGATGCTTTCAAGAGATATTCATCTATAAATCTTAGAATGACAATATTACATTTTAAAAATGTTTTCGAATAGTAATTTAGTAAATTGTAGCAATGTTTCACCGGATGCATTTGATGGAAAATAGTTAGTCAACGTTACGCGCCGATGTAAAATGCTGTTTTTATATATAAATATGAACTTTATCGAACAAAAGAATGCATGTATTGTGTAACATGATGTCCTAGGAGTGTCATCTGATGAAGTTTGTAAAAGGTTAGTGCTGCATTTAGCTGTTTTTTGGTTATTTGTGATGCATGTGGTTGGTCGGAAAATGGCTATGTGGCTACTGTTACGATATACTCCTCTAACATAATCTAATGTTTTGCTTTTGCTGTAAAGCCTTTTTGAAATCGGACGACGTGGTTCGATTCAGGAGAGGTGTATCTGTAAAATGATATAATTAGAAAAAAAAATTCAAAAAAATGTTTTATTACATTTTGTTATGCTAATGGCGATATGATTTTTCGCTGGATGTCCGTCCCGAGGCCGCACATGGGTTAAAAAGCCAGACTACGGTTTGCAACTGCACATGGGGACAAAGATTGTACTTTTTGGAGAAATGTCCTCTGGTCTGATGAAACAAAAATAGAATTGTTTGGCCATAATGACCATCATTGTGTTTGGAGGAAAAAGGGGGAGGCTTGCAAGCAGAAGAACACCATCGCAACCGTGAAGCATGGGGGTGGCAGCATCATGTTTTGAGGGTGCTTTGCTGCAGGAGGGACTGGTGCAGTTCACAAAATAGAAGGCATCATGAGGAATGAAAGTTATGTGGACATTAACCTCTTTGGGATAGGGGGAACAATTTTCACGTCCTGATGAAAAGCATGCCCAAAGTAAACTGCCTGTTACTCAGGCCCTGTTACTCAGGACCATATAATTGGTAGATTTGGATAGAAAACATTCTAAAGTTTCTAAAACTGTTAAAATAATGTCTGTGAGTATAACAGAACTTATTTGGCAGGCAAAACACCGAGGACAAACCATCCAGGATTTTTTTTTTAGGTCACAGTGTTTTCAATTCGTTTTCTATGGGAAACTATATTTATGAGGCACCTGGTTGCAGTTCCTATGGTACCACTAGATGTCAACAGTCTTTAGAAATTGGTTGATGTTTTTCTTTTGAGAAATGAAGAAGTAGGGCTGTTCATTGTGAGTGTCAAGCCAAGTGGACTCTATTGTTTGTTGTGCGCAACCTGGAGCTCGCTCCACGTTGTTTTTATCCGCTATTGAACACAGTATATTCCATCTTAAATTTTATTGATTATTTACGTTTTAGGATAGCTAAGGTTGGATTAGGAAAGTTGTTTGAAATGTTTGGACCAAGTTTACAGGTAACTTATTAGATAATTTGCAGTCATGTTGTGCGAGTTGGAACCAGTGTATTTCTGAATCAAACGTGCCAAATAAATGGACATTTTGGTGATATAAATAAGGAATTTAACGAACAAAAGGACCATTTGTGATGTTTCTGGGACATTTTGGAGTGCCAACAGAAGAAGATCTTCAACGGTAAGACATTAATTATATCGTTATTTCTGCCTTTCGTGTCGCACCTCCCTGGTTGAAATATGTTTGTCATGCATTTGTATGATGAAACGCTGTCCTCAGATAATCGCATGGTTTGCTTTCACCGTAAAGCCTTTTTGAAATCTGACACTTCGGCTGGATTAACAAGAAGTTAAGCTTTATTTTGATGTATTGCACTTGTGATTTTATGAAAGTTAAATATTTACAATAATTTAATTTGAATTTCGCGCTCTGCATTTTCACCGGATGTTGTCGAGATGTTCCGTTAGCGGCATGTCTAGCCGTAACAGATGTTAAGGACAACAAAGTCAAGGTATTGGAGTGACATCACAAAGCCCTGACCTCAATCCCATAGAAAATTTGTGGGCAGAACTGAAAAATCGTCTGCGAGCAAGGAGGCCTACAAACCTGATTCAGTTACACCAGATCTGCCAGGAGGAATGGGCCAAAATTCACCCAACTTATTATGGGAAGCTTGTGGAAGGCTACCCGAAACGTTTGACCCAAGTTAAACAATTTAAAGGCAATGCTACAAAATATTAATTGAGTGTATGTAAACTTCTGACCCACTGGGAATGTGATGAAAGAAATAAAAGCAGAAATAAATCATTCTCTCTACTATCATTCTGACATTTCACATTCTTAAAATAAAGAGGTGATCCTAACTGACCTAAGACAGGCCATTTTTACTAGGATTAAATGTCAGGAATTGTGAAAAACTGAGTTTAAATGTATTTGGCTAAGGTGTATGTAAACCTCCGACTTCAATTGTATATGGCTTATGCTAGTACGGGTAGTCAAAACTGTGTTTTGAGTGTGGGGATGTTGGCCATAAGCGACATGCTTGCCCGAAAAGGGAGAAGGCGGAGGGAGGAACTCAGGTGGTCTTTGTAACGCCTGGGCCCACTGATGTTGGGAGAGGTGGGCCGACAGTGGTAGAGCAGCCACAAGCACCTGTTGCTGAGGAACAAGTTGTCTGTGTTGAGGGTACTGAGTTGCAGCTTATACCAGAGGGGAACATAACATCTGGTCATGCAGAAAAATATTGTTGTAGGAGGTGTCGTGTCTTTGGCTATGCCAGATTAAGTGATATGACATGCTATTCTATAAAATCCTTTCTCTGTAATTAATATTACCTGATTAAGCTAATCATGTAAATGTAATTAACTAGAAAGTCGGGGCACCACGAAAGAGTGTTTATAGAGCTGTTATCTTCCGAATAAACTCTGAAAGACCTAGTAATATTTTACATCAATAGCAGTCAGTATTAATCGTCACCTTATTTCAGTCTCATCTGAAAGTTGTAAATTCTTGGTTATCTTCACGAACCCTGGCTAACAAGTTGAATCAGCAATACAACATTGGGTTTAGTTATTTATTTCCTAAATACCTAACTAATCACACAGAATTACATATACACAGAATGCAAATTATGTCATACAGAAAACGTCCCTGGTGGACGGAACCTGTATGATGGCTTGTTACACAAAGAGAGGGGGTTGGGCTTGAATGAAAGAACGGGAAGACTGAGGAACAAAGGGAGAAGCTGTGCTATCGTAAATATAGTATCTTATGCATTCTAAATTATTGCCCAATTGGAAAAGAAAATGCAATAAATATTTACTCTGAGCTGCGCTTCGGTAGGTTGGTCATAGATGCTGGCCGTGTTGGCCAACAGACATCTTCCTGTCCTCGGAAGATTGGTAAATTGGATACGTTGTAGTATCTTCGTTGTGTGTTAGACTGGATACGTCGTCCGTCCTTTCCTATCCCACGTTTACAGCTGCTGTTGCTAACTCAACGGCTAGGAGGTCTCACTTCTTTAGTGAAAAGAGTTCAAAGTTCATACCATTCAAATCCAAAGCTCACGCTGAGGTTGGCTTAGTTCTGTAGTTGACATGTTAGTCCTTTTTAACGTGGAACCGTCGTCCTCACGTCCTCAGAACAGGAGGTTACATTTTCATCAAGGGCTTATATAGTGGAGGGAGAGAAGGGTGTGTTTCATAGTTTATAACCAATGTCTCTTCACAGGGGCGGGCCACTGATTGAGCAGGGCTCTAACCTTATGAAAACCCAATTCTCTCATTTGGAAGCTAAAATTACATTTAATCTTATCACAAATAGTTTAATATTCAAACATTTAATTTACACAACAATTCCATGTGAATCTGACAACTAGAATGTGTAGACTTTCCCAGATACAGTTTATGTCGTCCTGTCATCAGTCATAATGTCTCAGATGACAACCGAACAGACATTATATACATGAAGTACCAACGCATATTTTCAACTGGTTCTATTACCGAAATATGGTTCCTTTCACCCACTTGTTTGATGTTCCCAGACTCTCTATGTTTAACAAAGGCTATTCAAGAGTCCTTCAGTAGAGTCAGAGAGAGAGGGAAGGGAGAAAGGTATTTATGGGGGGGTCATAAACCTTACCCACAGGCCAACGTCATGACAGAGGTAAGGACGGATCTGAAGAGCCATTTCCCCAGACTGGTGAGGAGATGCCCAGTACGAGTGATGGTGTACAGGAGGGGGTTCAGGTGGGGCTAGTCTCCCAGGTAGTGAAGGAGATGTGGAGAGTCATGGGGTGCAAGTGGGGAGTGTTGAGACAGATGTGGCTGAGGGGAGTCAGGGGTCTGTGGCCTCAGTTGAGGAGAATCAGGAGAAGTGGGTGACAGAAGCAAAATGACCATCTTTTACCGCGATGTGCTTGGCAAAATTTTGCGTCACAAACAGCTTGAAGAAGGATGTAAGGCAACTTGTAAGGGCCCCTATGATGGAAAATGGAGCAAGACAACGGTCGGCTTTGGGCCAGAGTTTGATGACTTTGTGGCTGAACTGATCTACAATTATGGAGTGGGAGAATATCGCCTAGGCAACGACTTCCTCGGTTTGACTCTGCAGTCTAGCCAGGCTGTCAGCAATGCAAAGCAGCTTGGTTGGCCCCTCAATGAGGTTGGAAAGGGCCTCTATCTGGCTGAGTTCCCGGGAGGTTATCGCTTCTACCTAGTGGACAAAGAACAGCCTCCCAATGACCCTGTACAGAAGGTGTGTCTGGCAGGGTCTAACCTGCAGAAATTAGTGCACTGCTGCTCCTCCCTTCTGGGGATGAAGGTGAAAGAGAGCAATGAGGAGAAGAAGACTGCTGATGGGATTCACAGACACTCAGTGTAAACTAGAGCTTCACAACATTGTTGGGACAGTAGATCATGGGACAGCCTTGGGGGCGGATAGCATTCTCCTGTTCACGTGAGCAGTTGGCATATCTTGAAGCCTTGATGACAAAAGGAAATCATCAAATCTTTACTGTCTTAGTTAGCCTGGACGCCCCTGGGAAGGCTTGGTTAGCCTGGACGCCCCTGGGAAAGCTTGGTTAGCCTGGAAACCCCTGGGAAGGCTTGGTTAGCCTGGAAACCCCTGGGAAGGCTTGGTTAGCCTCTCTCTCTCTCTCTCTCTCTCTCTCTCTCTCTCTCTCTCTCTCTCTCTCTCTCTCTCTCTCTCTCTCTCTCTCTCTCTCTCTCTCTAATAACATGTATTCATACCAGCTTCTTGTCTAACTGACTCATAATGAGCTAACAGCTTACAACACACACAACTGAGAGAGAAAGAAAGAGAGAGAAAGAGAAGAGAGAGAATATAGAGAGGGAAAGAGAGAGTAACCTTCTTTTGACAGGTCTTTGAAGTGGTCATAAATAGCCTATACTCTTCCTTTATTGACACACAACATAATGATTTGCTTGATTGCTTCAGTTTCTTGGTGGCTAGCTTGGAAACATCCTAACACTGATTTTGATTGAATGGATACAGCACATTCCAACTGCCGCCTGACGCCTTCACTTGTTTCTCATCTCCATGACGACCATCGCTTCATTCTCTCCTCTCTTCTTTATTCCTGTCTTTTTCTCCTCATGCTAATTAAAGATTACATCAACCAGTGCTCTGTTATTTACTGACCCCTACACTCTTAGAAAAAAGAGTTCCAAAAGTGTTCTTCGTCTGACCCCATAGCATAACCCTTTTTGGTTCCAGGTATAACTCTTTTGGGTTCCATGTAGAACCCCCTGTTGAAAGGGTACTGCATGGAACCCATAAAGGTTTTACCTGGAACCAAAAAGGTTTGTTCAAAGGGTTCTGCTATAGGGACAGCCGAAGAACCCTTTTAGGTTCTAGATAGCACCTTTGTTTCTAAGAGTGTACCTGCTGCACACTGGAGATTTGAGAGGATTACATAGGTGTAGGCAATAAATTGTCATGTCTCTCTCTCGCTCGCTCTCTCTCTCGCTCCATTTCCCATCTCTGCCTCTCTCTCATCTCTCTCATTCTCTCTCTCTCTCTCTCTGTCTGTATCTCTCTCTACACACTACAGTACTGTACTCCACAGTCATATCAGAGATAAACACGACAGTACTGTAGTCCAGCCATATCAGAGATAAACATGACAGTACTGTACTACAGTCATAACAGAGATAAACACGACAGTACTGTACTCCGGTCATAACAGAGATAAACATGACAGTACTGTACTCCAGTCATAACAGAGATAAACATGACAGTACTGTACTCCAGTCATAACAGAGATAAACATGACAGTACTGTACTACAGTCATAACAGAGATAAACATGACAGTACTGTACTCCAGTCATAACAGAGATAAACATGACAGTACTGTACTCCAGTCATAACAGAGATAAACACGACAGTACTGTACTCCAGTCATAACAGAGATAAACATGACAGTACTGTACTCCAGTCATAACAGAGATAAACATGACAGTACTGTACTCCAGTCATAACAGAGATAAACATGACAGTACTGTACTCCAGTCATATCAGAGATAAACACGACAGTACTGTACTACAGTCATAACAGAGATAAACATGACAGTACTGTACTCCAGTCATAACAGAGATAAACACGACAGTACTGTACTCCAGTCATAACAGAGATAAACATGACAGTACTGTACTCCAGTCATAACAGAGATAAACATGACAGTACTGTACTCCAGTCATAACAGAGATAAACATGACAGTACTGTACTCCAGTCATAACAGAGATAAACATGACAGTACTGTACTCCAGTCATAACAGAGATAAACACGACAGTACTGTACTCCAGTCATAACAGAGATAAACACGACAGTACTGTACTCCAGTCATAACAGAGATAAACATGACAGTACTGTACTCCAGTCATAACAGAGATAAACATGACAGTACTGTACTCCAGTCATAACAGAGATAAACATGACAGTACTGTACTCCACAGTCGTATCAGATTTATATTTTACTAAGAAACAAAGGAAGGAAGAAAGCCTGTACACTACCCTGTCTCTGTCTCTGTCTCTGTCTCTCTGACCCCTCCTCACGAGAGACCAAACCTCCCCCACGCTCTGTAATGGATCAGATGGAGAACGAGGGAAGAGCGGAGGAGAGGAGAGACCGCCACAGGGAAGAGAGAAAGAGAGGAACTGCTTCACTACGGTAATGAGAGACCTGGTGCTGCTGCACTCATGCGTCTCTAGCTCTCTGTTTCCCTCCCTCCATCACTCCATCCCTCCCATCCTCTGCCAGTTCTCAGAATAACTATTTAGCCTGGTTTGTAAAATAGGGGTAGAGGGCTGTGGGGGGAGTTTGACATTTGCAGAGTCAGTGTTGTGTACACACAGCCCACCTGCTTCCAGGAAACCACCCTTGTCCCAGTGCCAAAGAAAACAAAGATGTCCAAATGACTATCGCCCCGTCTCACTCACCTCGGTCATCATGAGGATGCTTCGAGAGGCTGGTCATGGCCCACATCGAGGCCAGCATGCCAGGCACACTGGACCCACTCCAATTTGCCTACCGCTCCAACAGATCCACGGAAGATGTCATTTCCATCGCTATTCACCTGGCCCTAACACATCTGGACAAGAGGAACACCTATGTGAGAATGCTGTTCATTGACTACAGTTCAGCATTCAACACTATTGTTCCCTCCAAGCTCGACACCAAGCTCAGAGCCCTGGGTCTGGACACCACCCTCTGCAACTGGGTCCTGGACTTCCTGACGGGCAGACCACAGGCTGTGAGGATTGGCTACAACCCCTCCTCCACACGTACTCTTAACACAGGGGCCCCCCAGGGGTGTGTCCTCGGCCCTCTGCTGTACTCCCTGTTCACTGCGTGGCTTTGCACGATACGTCACCATTGTTATAGGCCTGATAACCAACAACGACGACTCAGCCTCCAATAAGAGGTAAGGAGGTAAGTGAACTGGCATTGTGGTGCCAGGACAACAACCTCTCCCTCAATGTCAGCAAAACAAAAGAGTTGATTGTTGACATCAGAGGGGGGAACATGCCCCGATCCACATCAACGGGACTGCAGTAGAGATTCAGCTGTATTAAGTTCCTCTGCATCCACATCACAGAGGACTTGACATGGACCAACAACACCAACACTCTTGTCAAGAGGCCTCAACAGCGTCTCTACTTCCTAAGACGGCTGAAGACCCCGAGTCCTCTCCAAATACTACTGCTGCACCATCGAGAGCATCCTGACCAGTTGCATCATGGCCTCTTTTATGGGAATTGCTCCGTGCACTACCCCAAGGCCCTCCAGCGGGTGATGAAGACAGCCCAGTACATCACTGGGACCGTGCTCTCACCCATCCAGGACATCTCCTCAAAACGGTGCCTGAGGAAGGCCCGCAACATCATCAAGGACCCCACACCCCCCAGCCACGAGCTGTTCACTCCCTTATCGTCGAGCAGACGGTATCGGAGCATGAGGTCTGTTACCAACAGGCTCAGAGACAGTTTCTATCTACAAGCCATACTGAACACTTGAACTGGACTGACCACCTGCTCTGATTCTCCACACCTTGGAAAACATGCACTCACTCACGCACACACCCACACAGACATATACACACCCACACAGACATACACACACACAAAGACATATACACACACACAGACATACACACACACACACAAAGACATATATACACACACACAGACATATACGCACACAGACATATCCACACACAGACATATACACACACAGACATACACACACACTGACATACACAGACATATACACACACATCACGACTGCTGCTACCAGACTTCTATTCTGATTGCTAATATCGCACAATTTACACACTTAACCCTCACCCCCCCTTCCCCAATAGAGAGAGAGCTGGATGGATGCTGACACTGTGACCTCTAACCTATAACCCAGCGTTTCCCAAACTCTGTCCTGGGGCCCCCCTGGGTGCACGTTTTGGTTTTACCTCTAGTACCACACAGCTGATTCAAATAATCAAAGCTTGACGATTAGTTTATTGTTTGAATCAGCTGTGCAGTGATCTCCACTCCTACACTGTCCTCCCTACTCCTCTAATCCCTCTCCACTCCTACACTGTCCTCCCTACTCCGCTCATCCCTCTCCACTCCTACACTGTCCTCCCTCCTCCTCTCATCCCTCTCCACTCCTACACTGTCCTCCCTCCTCCTTTCATCCCTCTCTCCACTCCTACACTGTCCTCCCTCCTCCTCTCATCCCTCTCTACTCCTACACTGTCCTCCCTCCTCCTCTCATTCCTCTCTCCACTCCTACACTGTCCTCCCTCCTCCTCTCATCCCTCTCTCCACTCCTACACTGTCCTCCCTCCTCCTCTCATCCCTCTCTCCACTCCTACACTGTCCTCCCTCCTCCTCTCATCCCTCTCCACTCCTACACTGTCCTCCCTCCTCCTCTCATCCCTCTCCACTCCTACACTGTCCTCCCTCCTCCTCTCATCCCTCTCCACTCCTACACTGTCCTCCCTACTCCTCTCATCCCTTTCCACTCCTACACTGTCCTCCCTCCTCCTCTCATCCCTCTCTCCACTCCTACACTGTTCTCCCTCCTCCTCTCATCCCTCTCTCCACTCCTACACTGTCCTCCTTCCTCCTCTCATCCATCTATCCATTCCTACACTGTCCTCCCTCCTCCTCTCATCCCTCTCTCCACTCCTACACTGTCCTCCCTCCTCCTCTCATCCCTCTCTCCACTCCTACACTGTCCTCCCTCCTCCTCTCATCCCTCTCTCCACTCCTACACTGTCCTCCCTCCTCCTCTCGTCCCTCTCTACTCCTACACTGTCCTCCCTCCTCCTCTCATCCCTCTCTCCACTCCTACACTGTCCTCCCTCCTCCTCTCATCCCTTTCCACTCCTACACTGTCCTCCCTCCTTGACTTTTAAAAACAATGTGAAAGCATTTCTTTTGTTGAGGTTACATTGTCAGAACATACCCTTTTCTTATAATATTCATAGATTACTTAAATAATTGACATTTTTCTTGCCTCCAAAACGTCATACCATTTACACAGTACGTAGGAAGAGCACCATAATCATGTTTATAATTGTGTTTGTCATTGTGTATGTTAACATGTTTGTCATTGTTTATCTCATTGTGTATGTCAGTGTGTATGTCATTGTGTATGTCATTATGTATGTCATTTTTCAGTGTGTATGTCAGTGTGTATGTCAATGTGTATGTCATTGTGTATGTCAATGTGTATGTCAATGTGTATGTCAGTGTGTATGTCATTGTGTATGTCAACGTGTTTGTCATTGTGTATGTCATTGTGTATGTCAGTGTGTATGTCATTGTGTATGTCAGTGTGTATGTCATTGTGTATGTCATTGTGTATGTCATTGTGTATGTCAGTGTGTATGTCAGTGTGTATGTCAGTGTGTATGTCATTGTGTATATAAACGTTTATGTCATTGTGTATGTCAATGTGTGTGTCAGTGTGTATGTCATTGTGTATGTCATTGTGTATGTCATTGTGTATGTCATTGTGTATATCAACGTGTATGTCAATGTGTATGTCAATGTGTATGTCATTGTGTATGTGCGATGTGCATGTCTACAGGTGGCCGCTCCGTCTGCCCCTTCTGCGGTTTCGTTGTTTTGGGTCGCCTACTGGGATTAGATCCATTGTCCTGGGTGGAGGTCCAAACAGAGGATCCGCTTCAGGAAAGTCGTATTCCTGGTCGTAATGTTGTTGAGTTGACATTGCTCTTATATCCAATAGTTCTTCCCGGCTGTATGTAATAAGACTTAAGATTTCATGGAGTAACAGTGTAATAAATAATACATAAAAAACTAAATACTGTATAGTTTCCTAAAAACTCGAAGTGAGGCGACCATCTCTGTCTGCGCCATGCTACAATATTAGAGCATCAATTAGAGCATTAATGTTCTCCAGTCTTCTATCCAATTAGAACATCAATGTTCTCCAGTCTTCTATCCAATTAGAACATCAATGTTCTCCAGTCTTCTATCCAATTAGAACATCAATGTTCTCCAGTCTTCTATCCAATTAGAACATCAATGTTCTCCAGTCTTCTATCCAATTAGAGCATCAATGTTCTCCAGTCTTCTATCCAATTAGAGCATCAATGTTCTCCCGTCTTCTATCCAATTAGAACATCAATGTTCTCCAGTCTTCTATCCAATTAGAACATCAATGTTCTCCAGTCTTCTATCCAATTAGAACATCAATGTTCTCCAGTCTTCTATCCAATTAGAACATCAATGTTCTCCAGTCTTCTATCCAATTAGAGCATCAATGTTCTCCAGTCTTCTATCCAATTAGAACATCAATGTTCTCCAGCATTTAATATTCTGATCTGCTGCTTCACAGCAACACCCACAGGACACAGGCATCCCATTCCCCACCCCACTGCCATGGAGATGGACACTCACTAGTCCGACCATGGCCAACACTCAAACATGCATACACACGTGCTCCAATCACACAATCTCATAACACACAAGCACATGCACGAAAAACGCACACAAACACCCGCACATTTACAAACAGACACACATTTACACAAACCCACACACATTTACAAACACACACACACTGCTCAAAGCACACATTTTAACACACACATGCACACACACACCCCCCGGCCATACTACAGAAGCCAGTTCCAGGAAATGGCCCTCCTCCCCTCCTCCCCACTCTCCAAGTGCTGCCTCTCTCTCCCCAGGACTAGAAAACTAAATGAACAAGAATTATTTGTTTGTAAAGGCAGAATGTGGAGAGAGTAAACACACAATGTGCTTCAGCCTAACCCAGTGTGTCAGCTGAGCTCTGAGTCTGCAGGCTCCTAGCTAGAGACAGTCACACCATACAAATAGCAGGCCCAGGGGCCACAGCACTGCTCCACCACAGCTACCACACAAAGATGAAGAATATCTTCAAATACACCGCGGGAGGGGGAGAGTAGAGAGGGAGGGGGAGGGAGAGTAGAGACAGAGAGAGGGAGGGGGAGAGCGAGTAGAGAGAGAGAGGGAGGGGGAGAGCGAGTAAAGAGAGAGGGAGGGGGAGAGAGTAGAGAAAGAGAGAGAGGAGGGAGGAGGATAGAGAGAGAGAGAGAGAGAGAGAGAGAGAGGGGGGGGAGAATAGAGAGAGAGGGAGGGAGGGTAATGTTCTGGAACAGCAAAGAAGGCGAGACGGAAAGCTGGTTGGAGATTTAAAAAAAAGGGAGAACGTAACAAAGAAAGAAAGGAAAATAGCGGGAAGAGAAAAAACAGAGCAAGTGAGTTGGTGAAAGAGAGATAAATGCAGAAAAGAGAAAGGGGAGGAGAATGAAACAAAGATTAGAAGAAAGGAGGAAGGAAGAGAATGAGAAAGGAAGAGAGCGACAGGAAGAGAAAGAGGAAGGAAGAGTGAGAGAAAGGAAGAGAGAGAGAAGGGAAGTGGAAGGAAGGTTGAGAAAGAGGAAGGAAGAGAAAGAGGAAGGAAGGATGAGAAAAAGGAAGTTGGAAGAGAAAGAGGAAGGAAGAGAGAGAGGAAGGAAGAGAAAAAGAAAGGAAGAGAAAGGAAGAGAAAGAGGAAGGAAGAGAAAGAGGAAGGAAGAGTGAGACATGAAGAGAAAGAGAAAGGAAGCGTAAGAGAAAGGAATAGAGAGAGAGACAGGAAGAGAAAGAGGAAGGAAGAGTGAGAGAAAGGACGAGAAAGAGGAAGGAAGAGAGAGGAAGGAAAAGAGAGAGGAAGGGAAGAGGACGGAAGAGAAAGAGGAAGGAAGAGAACGAGGAAGGAAGAGAGAGAGAGAAAGGAAGAGAAAGAGGAAGGAAAAGAGAAAGGAAGGAAGAGAAAAAGAGGAAGAGGAGATATGGTGTATGAAAGATTAGTTATGTGAATATATAATTAGGGGTTATGTTGAGAGGAAGTGTGTGGGTGTGTGTGTGTGTGTGTGTGTGTGTGTGTGTGTGTGTGTGTGTGTGGGTGTGCGTGCGCGCGTGCGTGTGTGTGTGTGTTTGTGATGAGGGGATATGGTATGTTAAGCGGAGTGGATGGTATTTGAGTGGATGGTATTTGCTGTTCCTTATTGCCTATATATGATAAAAGTTTTAGAGCTAATTTCATGTCAATAATACACATTTTGCCATGAGGCTGAGAGAACATTTAGCATTTTTGAAACATTTGCGGGGGCTGTGGGTGTGTGTTATACGCCAGTGTTCTCTCCTCATCTCCTGTTTGCGTAAGAACATAATGAAGGCGGGACCTAAAAATGGCAGTTCAAACAAAGGAGAGAAACAGCAGGAAATTGCCAGGACTTTTCTTCCATCGCTATGACAACAACCTGCTCAGTACCGCTCTGTTCTGTTCTGCTCCCAAACGTACCGCTCAAATGTCAACTACAAACTACAGACACAGAGTTCCACAAAGTGACATACTGCAGTCCATCTATCTATCTATCTATCTATCTATCTATCTATCTATCTATCTATCTATCTATCTATCTATCTATCTATCTATCTATCTATCTATCTATCTATCTATCTATCTATCTATCTATCTATCTATCTATCTATCTATCTATCTATCTATCTATCTATCTATCTATCTATCTATCTATCTATCTATCTATCTATCTATCTATCTATCTATCTATCTATCTATCTATCTATCTATCTATCTATCTATCTATCTATCTATCTATCTATCTATCTATCTATCTATCTATCTATCTATCTATCTATCTATCTATCTATCTATCTATCTATCTCTCTACTCATTTGAGGACACAAAGATGAACATATTGTCACAATTTTGGGGAGGCAGCCAGAGCAGGGTGTATATGCATGACAGTGTCATCTTGTTGAGTGTGCCTTTTAAGACAGACAGACAGAGAGGCAGACAGACAGACAGAGAGGCAGACAGAGAGGCAGACAGAGAGGCAGACAGAGCAGACAGACAGACAGACAGACAGACAGACAGACAGACAGACAGACAGACAGACAGACAGACAGACAGACAGACAGACAGACAGACAGACAGACAGACAGACAGACAGACAGACAACGAGGCAGACAGACAGAGTATCAATGTAGTGAAGTTAGTTGAGGTTGATGTTGTATTGGAGCTGCCCTGTGGCGACTGTAACAACAGATATTCTCTATCAGACGGGCCTTCCTGCATTTAAATGAATAACAACATTATATTCATGAGATCTGGAGTCACAATGTATTATGAGAGGCAGCCTTCAAACGCCTGAGTCCAACCAGCAGTCCAGCAGTATAAACAAAGGGTAATGGAAAAGCAAAGAGTATGTCAGTGTGTGTGTGTGTGTGTGTGTGGTGTGTGTGTTTATGTTTGTGTCTGTGTGTGTGTATTTATGTATGTGCACATGCATTAATTTGTGTGTGCGTGTGTACTGTATGTGCACGTGTGTACCAACATGTGTATGTGTGTGTGTTTGTAGGGAAGAGAACAGTCTATGATTGGGGTGACTGGAGTCTTTGACAATGCTTTGGGCCTTCCTCTGACACCGCCTGGTATAGAGGTCCTGGATGGCAGGAAGCTTGGCCCCAGTGATGAACTGGGCCATACACACCACCCTCTGTTGCGCCTTGAGGTTGGGTGCCTTGCATTTGCCATACCAAGCGGTGATGCCGCCAGTCAAGATGCTCTCAATGGTGCAGCTGTATAACTTTTTGAGGATCTCAGGGCCCAGGCCAAATCTATTCAGCCTCCTGAGGGGGAGGAGGCGTTGCCCTGTCCCCTTCACGACTGTGTTGGTGTGTGTGGACCATTTTAATTACTTAGTGATGTGAACACCGAGGAACTTGAAGCTCTCGACCCGCTCCACCACAGCCCTGTCAATGTGGATGGGTTGTGCTCTGCCCTCTGTTTCTTCTAGACCACTATCAGCTCCTTTGTCTTGCTGATGTTGAGGGAGAGGTTGTTGTCCTGGCATCACAGTGCCAGGTCTCTGACCTCTACCACACAACCAGGTCTCTGACCTCTACCACACCGCCAGGTCTCTGACCTCTACCACACCGCCAGGTCTCTGACCTCTGCCACACCGCCAGGTCTCTGACCTCTACCACACCGCCAGGTCTCTGACCTCTACCACACCGCCAGGTCTCTGACCTCTGCCACACCGCCAGGTCTCTGACCTCTACCTCACCGCCAGGTCTCTGACCTCTGCCACACCGCCAGGTCTCTGACCTCTACCACACCGCCAGGTCTCTGACCTCTGCCACACTGCCAGGCCTTTGACCTCTACCACACTGCCAGGTCTCTGACCTCTACCACACTTCCAGGTCTCTGACCTCTACCACACTTCCAGGTCTCTGACCTCTACCACACTGCCAGGTCTCTGACCTCTACCACACTGCCAGGTCTCTAACCTCTACCACACTGCCAGGTCTCTGACCTCTACCACACTGCCAGGTCTCTAACCTCTACCACACTGCCAGGTCTCTGACCTCTACCCCACTGCCAGGTCTCTGACCTCTACCACACTGCCAGGTCTCTAACCTCTACCACACTGCCAGGTCTCTGACCTCTACCACACTGCCAGGTCTCTGATTAACTAGACCATGTCTGGCCTTGCTGCTCTTTTAATGCTGATACCTCTGGCCTCTCTCAACCTGTGTGTGTGTGTGATCTATGAAGCCTCAATCCCAGTGGCCTGCTTTCCCCTTGAAGACAGATCTGGGATCAGTTGCAGGTAAAAGCTGTCCTCAGACATGTCAGTCTGGGATCAATACAACCTGTCACCTGTCAACTGTCACTACAACTAGACAGAGTGGAGAATGCCGTGTTATGGAGAGAGTGAAGGCACAGGAAGACAGAGCTCTTGGATAAACTATCCTCACAGATACAGGAAGACAGAGCTCTTGGATAAGCTATCCTCACACATACAGGAAGATAGAGCTCTTGGATAAGCTATCCTCACAGATACAGGAAGACAGAGCTCTTGGATAAGCTATCCTCACAGATACAGGAAGACAGAGCTCTTGGATAAGCTATCCTCACAGATACAGGAAGACAGAGCTCTTGGATAAGCTATCCTCACAGATACAGGAAGACAGAGCTCTTGGATAAGCTATCCTCACAGATACAGGAAGACAGAGCTCTTGGATAAACTATCCTCACAGATACAGGAAGACAGAGCTCTTGGATAAGTTATCGTCACAGATACAGGAAGACAGAGCTCTTGGATAAGCTATCCTCACAGATACAGGAAGACAGAGCTCTTGGATAAGCTATCCTCACAGATACAGGAAGACAGAGCTCTTGGATAAACTATCCTCACAGATACAGGAAGACAGAGCTCTTGGATAAGCTATCCTCACAGATACAGGAAGACATAGCTCTTGGATAAACTATCCTCACAGATACAGGAAGACAGAGCTCTTGGATAAGCTATCCTCACAGATACAGGAAGACAGAGCTCTTGGATAAGCTATCCTCAAAGACACAGGAAGACAGAGCTCTTGGATAAGCTATCCTCAACAGCCAGAGGCAAGTGTGTGTTTCACATCTGCTGTTTACACATGGGCAGCCAGATCCCCCTGGAGGCCTTTGGAGCCAAAAGTCATCATCCTCTCCTTTTCTGTCCTGTCCCCGTCTCTCTCTACTCCCTGTCTCCTCTCCTCCTCAGACCTCTCTCCTCTCCTTTTCTGTCCTGTCCCCGTCTCTACTCCCTGTCTCCTCTCCTCCTCAGACCTCTCTCCTCTCCTTTTCTGTCCTGTCCCCCTCTCTCTACTCCCTGTCTCCTCTCCTCCTCAGACCTCTCTCCTCTCCTTTTCTGTCCTGTCCCCCTCTCTCTACTACCTGTCTCCTCTCCTCCTCAGACCTCTCCTTTTCTGTCCTGACCCCCTCTCTCTCTACTCCATGTCTCCTCTCCTCCCTTCACCTCTCCTCTCTTTATTCCATCTCACAATGTCTCTTTCCCCTCCCCTCCTCTCCTCAATCTATCTCATTTCCGTATTCATCTCTTCTACTCTGTTTCTGTATTCATCTCTTTGTAACCCCTAATTTTCACTTGGACCACTGTGTCCTGATCAATCTCTCTCTCATATATATATATATATATATATATATATATATATATATATATATATATATATATATATATATATATATAATTGAACCAGTCAAAAGTTTGGACACACCTACTCATTCAATTGATTTTCTTAAATGTTTTATTATTTTCTACATTGTAGAATAATTTATTATTTAAAATGTATTATTATTATTATTTATTATTTAAAAATACTGTGTTATTTCCTACATTGTAGAATAATAGTGAAGTCATCAAAACTATGAAATAACACATATCATGTTGTAAGCAAAAAAGTGTTAAACAATTCAATATCTATTTTACATTTGAGATTCTTCAAAGTAGCCACCCTTTGCCTTAATGACAGATTTATACACTCCTGGCATTCTCTCAACCAGATTCACCTGGAATGCCTTTCCAATAGTCTTGAAGAAGTTCCCACATATGCTGAGCACTTGTTGGCTGCTTTTCCTTCACTCTACGGTCCAACTCATCCCAAACCATCTCAATTGGGTTGAGGTCAGGTGATTGTGGAGGCCAGGTCATCTGATGCAGCACTCCATCACTCTCCTTCTTGGTCAAATAGCCCTTACACAGCCTGGAGGTGTGTTGAGTCATTGCCCTGTTGAAAAAGAAATGATAGTCCCACTAAGCACAAACCAAATGGGATGGCGTATCGCTGCAGAATGCTGTGGTAGCCATGCTGGTTAAGTGTGCCTTGAATTCTAAATAAATCACTGACAGTGTCACCAGCAAAGCACCCCCACGCCATCACACCTCCTCCTCCATGCTTCACGGTGGAACAACACATGCAGAGATCATTTGTTCACCTACTCTGCATCTCACAAAGACACGGCGGTTGGGGGCTGTGCTTTGGCAAAGTGGGTGGGGTTATATCCTGCCTGTTTGGCCCTGTCCGGGGGTATCATCGGATGGGGCCACAGTGTCTTCTGATCCCTCCTGTCTCAGCCTCCAGTATTTATGCTGCAGTAGTTTATGTGTCGGGGGGCTAGGGTCAGTCTGTTACATCTGGAGTATTTCTCTTGTCTTATCCGGTGTCCTGTGTGTATTTAAATATGCTCTCTCTAATTCTCTCTTTCTCTCTTTCTGTCTTTCTCTCGGAGGACCTGAGCCCTAGGACCATGCCTCAGGACTACCTGGTATGATGACTCCTTGCTGTCCCCAGTCCACCTGGCCGTGCTGCTGCTCCAGTTTCAACTGTTCTGCCTGCGGCTATGGAACCCTGACCTGTTCACCGGACGTGCTTGTTGCACCCTCGACAACTACTATGATTATTATTATTTGACCATGCTGGTCATTTATGAACATTTTAACATTTTAACATTTTGACCATGTTCTGTTATAATATCCACCCTGCACAGCCAGAAGAGGACTGGCCACCCCTCATAGCCTGGTTCCTCTCTAGGTTTCTTCCTAGGTTTTTGGCCTTTCTAGGGAGTTTTTCCTAGGGAGTTTTTCCTAGCCACCGTGCTTCTTTCACATGCTTTGCTTGCTGTTTGGGGTTTTAGGCTGGGTTTCTGTACAGCACTTTGAGAATATCAGCTGATGTACGAAGGGCTATATAAAAATAAATTTGATTTGATTTGATTTGGTTGGAACCAAAAATCTCAAATTTGGACTAATTCGACCAAAGGACAGATTTCCATCGTTCCAATGCCTATTGATCATGTTTCTTTGTCCAAGCAAGTCTCTTCTTCTTATTGGTGTCCTTTAGTAGTGGTTTCTTTGCAGCAATTTGACCACGAAGGCCTGATTCACGCAGTCTCCTCTGAACAGTTGATGTTGAGATGTGTCTGATACTTGAACTCTGTGAAGCATTTATTTGGGCTGCAATCTGAGGCTGGTAACTCTAATGAACTTATCCTCTGCAGCAAAGGTAACTCTGGGTCTTCCTTTCCTGTGGCGGTCCTCATAAGAGCCAGTTTCATCATAGCGCTTGATGATTTTTGCGACTGCACTTGAAGAAACTTTCAAAGTTCTTGAAATTTTCCGTATTGACTAACCTTCATATCTTAAAGTAATGGACTGTTGTTTATCTTTGCTATCTTCTGTATACAACCCTTACCTTGTCACAACACAACTGATTGGCTCAAACGCATTAAGAAGGAAATACATGGCCTTCCCTGTAGCTCAGTTGGTAGAGCATGGTGTTTGCAATGCCAGGGTGGTGGGTTTGATTCCCACGGGGGGCCAGCACAGAAAAAAAATGTATGAAATGAAATGTATGCATTCACTACTGTAAGTTGCTCTGGATAAGAGTGTCTGCTAAATGACTCAAATGTACATTTCACAACTTCATAGTTTTGATGTCTTCACTATTATTCTACAATGTAGAAAATAGTAAAAAAAAAGAAGAAAAAAAACTTGAATGAGTAGGTGTGTCCAAACTTTTGACTGGTACTGTATATCTATATATATATCAGAGAGAGAGAGAGAGACAGAGAGAGAGAGAGAGAGAGAGAGCTGTACGTACCTGTGTGTGTACATACATGTGCGTACACCTATGTGTGTGTGTCTCAGTGTGTGTCTCAGTGTGTGTCTCAGTGTGTGTCTCAGTGTGTATCCCTGTGTGTATCTCTGTGTGTATCTCTGTGTGTATCTCTGTGTGTGTGTATGTTGCACTGGCTTTTCTATCCTGAGAACAGCAGACCTGATTGGCAATTAAAACAGCCAAAGTGAGGAGCTCAGAGTCTGTATTACAGCCTTCCAGGTAAACACTCCCACCATGGCATTAGACTATTCATCCTCTCACTCTCTCTGTTCATCTCTCTGTCTCCCTCTTTCTTTCTCTAATAATATACCTCTCTCTCTCCCTCTCTCATTCTCTCCCTCCCCCTCTCTTTTCTGATCCTTCTCTTTCTCAATCTCCCCTCATCCCTCTCTCTCGCTGAGCCTCAGTCTCATATGAAACAGGGGATTTAGGTCTACTACCTCATCCCTCTCTCTCGCTGAGCCTCAGTCTCATATGAAACAGGGGATTTAGGTCTACTACCTCATTCCTCTCTCTCTCGCAGAGCCTCAGTCTCATATGAAACAGGGGATTTAGGTCTACTACCTCATCCCTCTCTCTCGCTGAGCCTCAGTCTCATATGAAACAGGGGATTTAGGTCTACTACCTCATCCCTCTCTCTCGCTGAGCCTCAGTCTCATATGAAACAGGGGATTTAGGTCTACTACCTCATCCCTCTCTCTCGCTGAGCCTCAGTCTCATATGAAACCGGGGATTTAGGTCTACTACCTCATTCCTCTCTCTCTCGCTGAGCCTCAGTCTCATATGAAACAGGGGATTTAGGTCTACTACCTCATCCCTCTCAACAAAGAACATTTCATTTAGTGTGCTCTTATTCCCTCCCATTGTAACTATGGTTAGCATCCCAAATGGCACTCTATCCTCTATATAGTGCACTACGTTTCTGTTACTCTATAGGTCTTGGTCAAAAGTAGTACACCCAGAGCTCAGTCTGCATCAGTAACACCCGCATCTGCGACCCTTTGACCTGGCAGTGCGACAAACATTTTTAATTGATCGCTATTTAGCTGGTCACGTTAATTTTTGGTTCACAATTAGCTTTTTTTTATTATCAAGATTTATTCAAACAGCAATGGTACGGCAATGGGTATGCAGACCGGTATTCAAAAAGTTTAGCCCAAAGTCTTGTTTGAATCTCAGTCATCGTGCACTGTTTGAAAGAACATTTCTGAAGGCTTTCCCCATAAACCTTCCCAATTAAATGCTGACTGCAATGTAGGCCCACCTGGCAGAATGATATAATGATGATTTGTATCAATTGCTGGGGCATTTATTTAGTACACTCAGCGATCATATGTAGCCTACACAGTGCATTGTACAATGTAAATATGATATTGTCAAGTTATTTGTGTAATTATTTGTGTAGGACACTATAGACTATAGGCTACCTGCTTAACCCGCAAATTAAAGATAACATTTAAATGATGCACAAATCAGGAGTACAGGACGTGTACTCTGAGCATTCGCTGACCAGCTGGCAAGTGTCTTCACTGACATTTTCAACCTCTCCCTGTCTGAGTCTGTAATACCAACATGTTTCAAGCAGACCTCCAAAATCCCTGGGCAAAAGAAAACTAAGGTAACCTGGTCATGGCTCACATCAAACACCATTATCCCAGAAACCCTGGACCCACTATAATTTGCATTACCGCACCAACAGATCCACAGATGGCGCAATCTCTATTGCACTCCACACTGCCCTTTCACACCTGGACAAAAGGAACACCTATGTGAGAATGCTATTCATTGACTTCAGCTCAGCGTTCAACACTACAGTGCCCTCAAAGCTCATCACTAAGCTAAGGACCCTGGGACCAAAAACCTCCCTCTGCAACTAGATTCTGGACTTCCTGATGGGCCGCCCCCAGGTGGTAAGGGTAGGTAACAACACATCCGCCACGCTTATCCTCAACACGGGGGCCCCTCAGGAGTGCGTGCTCAGCCCCCTCCTGTACTCCCTGTTCACTCATGACTGCACAGCCAGGCACGACTCCAACACCATCATTAAGTTTGCTGATGAAACAACAGTGGTAGGTAGGCCTGATCACCGACAACGATGAGACAGCCTATAGGGAGGAGGTCAGAGACCTGACCGTGTGATGCAAGGACAACAACCTCTCCCTCAACGTGATCAAGACAAAGGAAAAAGAGGACCGAGCAAGCCCCCATTCTCATCGACGGGGCTGCAGTGGAGCAGGTTGAGACCTTCAAGTTCCTTGGTGTCCACATCACCAACAAACTAACATGGTCCAAACACACCAAGACAGTCGTGAAGAGGGCACGACAAAACCTATTCCCCCTCATGGGGAATGAAAAGATTTGGCATGAGTCCTCAGATACTCAAAAGGTTTTACAGCTGCACCATTGAAAGCATACTGTGGGTTGCTTCACTGCCTAGTATGGCAACTGCTCGGTCACCAATCGCAAGGCACTACAGAGGGTAGTGCGTACGACCCAGTACATCACTGGGGGCCAAGCTTCCTGCCATCCAGGACCTCTATAGCAGGCGGTGTCAGAGGAAGGCCCTAAAATTGTCAAAGACTCCAGCCACACTAGTCATAGACTGTTCTCTCTGCTACCGCACTGCAGGCGATACCGGAGCTCCAAGTCTAGGTCCAAGAAGCTTCTAAATAGCTTCTACCCCCAGACCCATAAGACTCCTAGACTCCTGAACAGCTAATCAAATGGCTACCCAGACTATTTGCATAGTGACCCGGGGTAAATTTGCCAGTGGCCCAGGAATAGCATACCAGTTGGGAAACAGATACACCTCTAATATCTCCATCATATCCCACTAGACATGCCTCCGGGGGTCTCCATCATATCCCACCAGACATGCCACCAGGGGTCTCCATCATATCCCACTAGACATGCCACCAGGGGTCTCCATCATATCCCACCAACATGCCACCAGGGGTCTCCATCATATCCCACTAGACATGCCACCAGGGGTCTCCATCATATCCCACTAGACATGCCACCAGGGGTCTCCATCATATCCCACCAACATGCCACCAGGGGTCTCCATCATATCCCACTAGACATGCCACCAGGGGTCTCCATCATATCCCACTAGACATGCCACCAGGGGTCTCCATCATATCCCACCAACATGCCACCAGGGGTCTCCATCATATCCCACTA
The DNA here is from genome assembly GCF_965601325.2 of Salmo salar. NCBI lineage: Eukaryota > Metazoa > Chordata > Actinopteri > Salmoniformes > Salmonidae > Salmo > Salmo salar. Next base: position 16,113,554 of record NC_138295.1, read on the forward strand.
GACATGCCACCAGGGGTCTCCATCATATCCCACTAGACATGCCACCAGGGGTCTCCATCATATCCCACCAACATGCCACCAGGGGTCTCCATCATATCCCACAAGACATGCCACCAGGGGTCTCCATCATATCCCACTAGACATGCCACCAGGGGTCTCCATCATATCCCACTAGACATGCCACCAGGGGTCTCCATCATATCCCACTAGACATGCCACTAGGGGTCTCCATCATATCTCACCAACATGCCACCAGGGGTCTCCATCATATCCCACCAACATGCCACTAGGGGTCTCCATCATATCCCACTAGACATGCCACCAGGGGTCTTCATCATATCCCACAAGACATGCCACCAGGGGTCTCCATCATATCCCACTAGACATGCCACCAGGGGTCTCCATCATATCCCACTAGACATGCCACCGGGGGTCTCCATCATATCCCAATAGACATGCCACCAGGGGTCTCCATCATATCCCACTAGACATGCCACCAGGGGTCTCCATCATATCCCAACAACATGCCACCAGGGGTCTCCATCATATCCCACTAGACATGCCACCGGGGGTCTCCATCATATCCCACTAGACATGCCACCAGGGGTCTCCATCATATCCCACCAGACATGCCACCAGGGGTCTCCATCATATCCCACCAACATGCCACCAGGGGTCTCCATCATATCCCACTAGACATGCCACCAGGTGTCTCCATCATATCCCACTAGACATGCCACCGGGGTCTCCATCATATCCCACCAACATGCCACCAGGGGTCTCCATCATATCCCACTAGACATGCCACCGGGGGTCTCCATCATATCCCACCAACATGCCACCAGGGGTCTCCATCATATCCCACTAGACATGCCACCAGGGGTCTCCATCATATCCCACTAGACATGCCACCAGGGGTCTCCATCATATCCCACTAGACATGCCACCAGGGGTCTCCATCATATCCCACCAGACATGCCACCGGGGGTCTCATTATGGTCCCCAATCAGGAACAAATTCAAGGAAACGCACATTATTATATACAGCCATGATCACATGGAATTCCCTTCCATCTCAAATTACTCAAGCAAACAGGAAAATGTGCTTTAAAAACAATAAAACAGGACCTCACAGCACAACGCCTCTGCCCTATCTGTCCTAGTTGCAAAGTCTGTCTTAAATGTATGCAAATTATTAAATATTTTGGCCTGTAATGTATTTTTCGTTATGTATCGAACCGCAGGAAGACTAGCTGTTGCCATTGGCATTGGTCAATGGGTATCCCAAGAAAATCTAAAGAAACAATAATAATAAAAATCGGATGTTAGCAATTTCTGGCAACCCCGCATAGGCTCCCTCCGAGCTTATGGGATGCGGTCTTTCTCTCTCTTTCTACAACTCTCGCTCTCGCTCACACACTCTCTCGATCTTTCTCTCTTATCTCTCTCTCTCTTGCACTCTGTTTCTCTCTCTCACGCTTGCTCAAACACTTTCCCCATCTCTCACTCACTCACACAATCTACCAATCTCGCTTTTTCTCTCTCTGTCTCTTGCTCACGCACTCTTTCTACAACTCTCTCTCTCTCACCCACACTCTCCCCATCTGTCTCTTTCTCTCACTTTCTCTCTGTGCGTAGTTCCGCTCCGCCAGGTTCACTGTGCGGCTGAGTGTGTGTGTGTCAGCCTGGTGCTAGGAGGGAGTTTCAGGCTGATTATAATTGATATGATGATGACATTGGAGGGGGTCCCTGGTCGCTTCTCAAACGGAGCCAGACTCCTAAATGAGCTGAGGCCTCCAGCTCTGTATTATACTACAACTATACTGTGAAACAGGGATGACATTACACAATACCTCTCTTAAAGAGAAAACTCAGCCTGCTCTTAGAAAGAGAATACTTCTCCCTGATAGATAAACACAAGTCCAATGACCTCCCTCTCTCCCACTCCGTCTCTTCCTCTCTCCCACTCCCTCTTTTCCTCTTTCCCTCTCTCCCTCTTCCTTTCTCCCACTCCCTCTCTTCATTTCACCCTCACTTCTTCTCTCCCTCTCTCACTCTCTTCCTCTCTCCCACTCCCTCACTCCCTCTCTTCTACTCCCTCGACCACTCTCCCACTCCTTCTCTTCCTCTCTCTCTCCATTCATCTCTCTCTGTTATAAAGCCTCAGTGTTTCCGCTGCATTAATTTAGCTGTGGCGCTGTGGGAGAGAGGGAGTGGTTGTAAAGAAGGGAAGAGGTCTGTCCGTATGAAAGAGATGCTCTGCTTTTTGACACCACACTCCACAGAGCAAGTCCTGCAGGCTCTAGATTTATCTTATCTTGATTAATGTCCAGTCACATGGTCAAGTGCTGCAAAGAACCACCTAGTTAAGCTGCAGCTGGCCCAGAACAGAGCAGCATGTCTTGCTCTTCATTGTAATCAGAGGGATAATATAAATACTATGCATGCCAGTCTCTCTTGGATAAGAGTTGAAGAAAGACTGACTGTCACTTCTTGTTTTTATAAGAAACATTAATGTGTTGGAAATTCCAAATTGTTTGCATAGTCAACTTACACACAGCAGTGACACACACACTTACCCCACCAGACATGCCACCCGGGGTCTTTTCACAGAACAAATTCAAGGAAACGTACAGTATTATACAGAGCCATAAGTGCATGGAACTCCCTTCCATCTTATATAGCGCAAACGAACAGCAACCCTGGTTTAAAAAACAGAATAAAGCAACACCTCACGGCACAACGCTGCTCCCCCATGTGACCTACTTGTTGTGTGTATGTTCTAACAGCTGTCATCAAGGGTCGCTACTTTGAAGAATCTAAAATATTCATATATTTTAATTTGTTTAACACTTTTTTGGTTACTACATGATTCCATATGTGTTATTTCAAAGTGTTGAGGAATGTATAATGTAGAATACAATGTAGAAAATAGCAAAAATACAGAAAAACTTTTGACAGGTACTGTGTTTCTGTTGGCTGTTTGAGTGTTTGTTTAATAGCATACTGATTCTGTGAACACCAATCCTCATGCAACCCACATGCCAGATAAACAAATGCACAAATTTGGCTGTTTTAAATATTTGCTATGCTGTATTAAAGGATGTAGACTTTTTTAGGGGGGGGGGGGGCTATTATGTGTAATATATTTAGTGTTGTTTACAGTGTTCCAAATTGTCAGGAAAATTATATTTATAATAATAATAACCCTCCTTTTTCTTGATCTCCTTTTTCTTGATATTATTATTATGATCATAATAATAATAAGTCATGTCATTATAATAAGTAGGTTTAGTAGATGACGGTTATACCTTGCTGTAGGCCTAGCAGAGCATCCTGTTTAGGTGTAATACCGTAACTTACTGAGGTTTATATTTCAATAGTTAAATAGGCTACTGTATCAATCCATCATTCATTCATTCAGGTCATCACACAACATACGACTCATTCATGATTTGAAATGCAATCAAGTATTTTAGTTTTAAAATAAAATAACAAAGCGACCCTTTAATACTTAGCGTAAATAATAAATAAACCGTTCCATTTAATGCGACTGTTTTTAGTCTTTGCTGTAATAAGAGCTTTACAAACAAAGTTAATTTATTTAGTGTTGTTTGTCACGCCCTGACCATAGAGAGCTTGTATTTTTCTATGGTAGAGTAGGTCAGGGCGTGACTGGGGGGTTTTGTCTAGTTTATTTATTTCTATGTTTGGTTCTAGGTTCTTTTTTCTATGTTGTTGTTTTTTGTCTAGTTTACATTTTCTATGTTGTGTTCTAGGTTGTTTTTTCTAGGTTGCGGTTTTCGTATGATTCCCAATTAGAGGCAGCTGGTCATCGTTGTCTCTAATTGGCGATCATATTTAAGTTGTTGTTTTTCCCACTAGTGTTTGTGGGAGATTATTTTGAGTTTATGCATGTAGCACCGCTTCGTCACGGTTTGTTGTTTTTGTTTATAGTTTGTCTGTTTGGCATAGTTTCACATAGAAATAAAGACGTGGAACAATACGCACGCTGCGCCTTGGTCTCTTTCATACGACAGCCGTGAGAGTTGTTTCCATTGTTCCAAACGGTCAGAGAAGTAATATTGTAATCTAACAGCAGCAGTTTGGCAACATAATATACACGTAGTGCTTTCTCCTTCTTTTTCTTCTTCTCCACTATTTTCTACAGCTAGTCACATTTATTCCACACATCTGACAGTGTCCTTAAAGCATCAGACAAGTTCAGAGCATATCGTTTGTTTGATTAAAAGACATAGGATGTGTCAATGCACGTTAAAACATTTCTACTAAACGATTGATCGAAAGAAGAGACGACTCTCGGTCGACAAAGATTTTTTGTAGTCGGGGACAACCCCTAGTAATGTCTTTTCGTTATGTGTCAGACCCCAGGAAGTCTATATTTATATAGTATATATTAACATCATAGTATTTCTATCAAACATACTTTCAATAATCTGTCTGGGTGCAACACCATTCTAAAGGTTATTTATCTCTGTCTGGGTGCAACACCATTCTAAAGGTTATTAGGCTTTGTACCACTGTGCCAGCCAAACCTGGCTCCGCACAAAACACAGTGCGTGTCTGTCTGGAGGAGAGGAGGGGGATATGGATAATGTCTGTCTGGAGGAGAGGAGGGGGATATGGATAATGTCTGTCTGGAGGATTGGAGGGGGATATGGATAATGTCTGTCTGGAGGAGAGGAGGGGGATATGGATAATGTCTGTCTGCAGGAGAGGTGGGGGATATGGATAATGTCTGTTTGGAGGAGAGGAGGGGGATATGGATAATGTCTGTCTGGAGGAGAGGAGGAGGATATGGATAATGTCTGTCTGGAGGAGAGGAGAGGAGGGGGATATGATAATGTCTGTCTGGAGGAGAGGAGGGGGATATGGATAATGTCTGTTTGGAGGAGAGGAGGGGGATATGGATAATGTCTGTCTGGAGGAGAGGAAGGGAATATGGATAATGTCTGTCTGGAGGAGAGGGATATGGTTAATGTCTGGAGGAGAGGAGGGAAATATGGATCATGTCTGTCTGGAGGAGAGGAGGGGATATGGATAATGTCTGTCTGGAGGAGAGGAGGGGAATATGGATAATGTCTGTTTGGAGGAGAGGAGGGGATATGGATAATGTCTGTCTGGAGGAGAGGAGGGGGATATGGATAATGTCTGTTTGGAGGAGAGGAGGGGGATATGGATTATGTCTGTCTGGAGGAGAGGAGGGGGATATGAATAATGTCTGTTTGGAGGATTGGAGGAGGATATGGATAATGTCTGTCTGGAGGAGAGGGATATGGATAATGTCTGTCTGGAGGAGAGGAGGGGGATATGGATTATGTCTGTCTGGAGGAGAGGAATGGAATATGGATAATGTCTGTCTGGAGGAGAGGAGGGGGATATGGACAATGTCTGTCTGGAGGAGAGGAGGGGGATATGAATAATGTCTGTTTGGAGGATTGGAGGAGGATATGGATAATGTCTGTTTGGAGGAGAGGAGGGGGATATGGATAATGTCTGTCTGGAGGAGAGGAGGGGGATATGGATAATGTCTGATTGGAGAGGAGGGGGATATGGATAATGTCTGTCTGGAGGAGAGGAGGGGGATATGAATAATGTCTGTTTGGAGGATTGGAGGAGGATATGGATAATGTCTGTCTGGAGGAGAGGGATATGGATAATGTCTGTCTGGAGGAGAGGAGGGGGATATGGATAATGTCTGTCTGCAGGAGAGGTGGGGGATATGGATAATGTCTGTTTGGAGGAGAGGAGGGGGATATGGATAATGTCTGTCTGGAGGAGAGGAGGAGGATATGGATAATGTCTGTCTGGAGGAGAGGAGAGGAGGGGGATATGGATAATGTCTGTCTGGAGGAGAGGAGGGGGATATGGATAATGTCTGTTTGGAGGAGAGGAGGGGGATATGGATAATGTCTGTCTGGAGGAGAGGAAGGGAATATGGATAATGTCTTTCTGGAGGAGAGGAGGGGGATATGGATAATGTCTGTCTGGAGGAGAGGAGGAGGATATGGATAATGTCTGTCTGGAGGAGAGGAGAGGAGGGGGATATGGATAATGTCTGTCTGGAGGAGAGGAGGGAGATATGGATAATCTCTGTTTGGAGGAGAGGAGGGGGATATGGATAATGTCTGTCTGGAGGAGAGGAAGGGAATATGGATAATGTCTGTCTGGAGGAGAGGAGGGGGATATGGTTAATGTCTGGAGGAGAGGAGGGAAATATGGATCATGTCTGTCTGGAGGAGAGGAGGGGGATATGGATAATGTCTGTCTGGAGGAGAGGAGGGGGATATGGATAATGTCTGTTTGGAGGAGAGGAGGGGGATATGGATTATGTCTGTCTGGAGGAGAGGAGGGGGATATGAATAATGTCTGTTTGGAGGATTGGAGGAGGATATGGATAATGTCTGTCTGGAGGAGAGGGATATGGATAATGTCTGTCTGGAGGAGAGGAGGGGGATATGGATTATGTCTGTCTGGAGGAGAGGAATGGAATATGGATAATGTCTGTCTGGAGGAGAGGAGGGGGATATGGATAATGTCTGTTTTTTAGGAGAGGAGGGGGATATGGATAATGTCTGTCTGGAGGAGAAGAGGAGGATATGGATCATGTCTGTCTGGAGGAGAGGAGGGGGATGTGGATAATGTCTGTCTGGAGGAGAGGAGGGGGATATGGATAATGTCTGTCTGGAGGAGAGGAGGGGGATATGGATAATGTCTGTCTGGAGGAGAGGAGGGGGATATGAATAATGTCTGTTTGGAGGATTGGAGGAGGATATGGATAATGTCTGTCTGGAGGAGAGGAGGGGGATATGGATAATGTCTGTCTGGAGGAGAGGAGGGGGATATGGATAATGTCTGTCTGGAGGAGAGGAAGGGAATATGGATAATGTCTGTCTGGAGGAGAGGAGGGGGATATGGACAATGTCTGTCTGGAGGAGAGGAGGGAGATATGAATAATGTCTGTTTGGAGGATTGGAGGAGGATATGGATAATGTCTGTTTGGAGGAGAGGAGGGGGATATGGATAATGTCTGTCTGGAGGAGAGGAGGGGGATATGGATAATGTCTGTTTGGAGGAGAGGAGGGGGATATGGATAATGTCTGTCTGGAGGAGAGGAGTGGGATATGGATAATGTCTGTCTGGAGGAGAGGAGGGGGATATGGATAATGTCTGTCTGGAGGAGAGGAGGGGGATATGGATAATGTCTGTCTGGAGGAGAGGAGGGGGATATGGATAATGTCTGTTTGGAGGAGAGGAGGGGGATATGGATAATGTATGTTTGGAGGAGAGGAGGGGGATATGTATAATGTCTGTCTGTCTGGAGGAGAGGAGGGGGATATGGATAATGTCTGTCTGTCTGGAGGAAAGGAGGGGGATATGGACAATGTCTGTCTGTCTGGAGGAGAGGGATATGGATAATGTCTGTCTGTCTGGAGGAGGGGGATATGGATAATGTATGTCTGTCTGGAGGAGAGGAGGGGGATACGGACAATGTCTGTCTGTCTGGATGAGAGGAGGGGGATATGGATGTCTGTCTGTCTGGAGGAGAGGAAGGGGATATGGATAATGTCTGTCTTTCTGGAGGAGAGGAGGGGATATGGATAATGTCTGTCTGGAGGAGAGGAAGGGGATATGGATAATGTCTGTCTTTCTGGAGGAGAGGAGGGGGATATGGACAATGTATGTCTGTCTGAAGGAAAGGAGGGGGATATGGATAATATCTGTCTGGAGGAAAGGAGGGGGATATGGATAATGTCTGTCTGGAGGAAAGGAGGGGGATATGGATAATGTCTGTCTGGAGGAGAGGAGTGGGATATGGATAATGTCTGTCTGGAGGAGAGGAGGGGGATATGGATAATGTCTGTTTGGAGGAGAGGAGGGGGATATGGATAATGTATGTTTGGAGGAGAGGAGGGGGATATGTATAATGTCTGTCTGTCTGTCTGGAGGAGGGGGATATGGATAATGTCTGTCTGTCTGGACGAAAGGAGGGGGATATGGACAATGTCTGTCTGTCTGGAGGAGAGGGATATGGATAATGTCTGTCTGTCTGGAGGAGGGGGATATGGATAATGTATGTCTGTCTGGAGGAGAGGAGGGGGATACGGACAATGTCTGTCTGTCTGGATGAGAGGAGGGGGATATGGATGTCTGTCTGTCTGGAGGAGAGGAAGGGGATATGGATAATGTCTGTCTTTCTGGAGGAGAGGAGGGGATATGGATAATGTCTGTCTGGAGGAGAGGAAGGGGATATGGATAATGTCTGTCTTTCTGGAGGAGAGGAGGGGGATATGGACAATGTATGTCTGTCTGAAGGAAAGGAGGGGGATATGGATAATGTCTGTCTGGAGGAAAGGAGGGGGATATGGATAATGTCTGTCTGGAGGAAAGGAGGGGGATATGGATAATGTCTGTCTGGAGGAGAGGAGGGGGATATGGATAATGTCTGTCTGGAGGAAAGGATGGGGATATGGATAATGTCTGTCTGGAGGAGAGGTGGTTGGTTACGCTGATTAAAGGTGCCTGAGATCTGGGGACTTGTTAGCTCCCAGAGAAACCTCAGCTCCCAGAGTTACCTCCGCATTCCAGGATTCCGTAGCAGTCGGACATTTGTTTTGTCTTGTTCCGTCCCGTGTAAATAGTTTTCTTCGTATATGTTTCGTATATATTTTTCATATTTTTATTGTCAATTTCCATCTACGGACTGAACATACTCTTCTGCAACCCGCCCCACCCAATGTGGTATGGATCTGCTATTTCTATACTTTAGAACCCCTATCAGAAACTAGCCAGCTAACTAGCTACTAGCTAGTAGTCAGGTAGCCACTGCTACTGGTCATCACCGTTAACTCGGACATCAGCCAGCCTCAGCCCAGTCAATTCCAGACAGTCTGCACAGCGCGATATCAACCCAGAGCATATCGGACAGCTTTTTCTCTACCACATCTCCGGATTCCTACCACAAGCTCTGAACCTCTACACCGGATCATTGCAGCTAACTAGCTGCTATCCGAGTGGCTACACCTGGCTAACATCTCTGGCCCGAAGCAAGCACCAGTTAGCCTGGAGCTAGCCTTGAGCTAGGCCCATCTCCCGGCCAGCCGAAGAGGTCCATTAGCCAATTCTTGGGCTACAATACCTCTTTTGCCAATTGGCCTGGACCCTTCACTGCCAACACGGAGCCCTGCCGATCCATCACAACTGGTCTGCTGACATAACCGTCTGAGGGGGTTTCAATAGGCTCTTCCATTGCGACGTCTCCCGGAGGCCCATCTGCTAGCCTGCTAGCTTCGGCCCGCAAGCTGTCTGATTCCCCGTGTCTCCAGCTCGCCTAGCTACTCACTGGACCCTATGATCACTCGGCTACTGTCACGACTTCCACCGAAGTCGTTTCCTCTCCTTGTTCGGGCGGTGTTCGGCGGTCGGCGTCACCGGTCTTCTAGCCATCATCGATCCACTTTTAATTTTCCATTTGTTTTGTCTTGTTTTCTTACACACCTGGTTTCCATTTCCATCATTAATTGTTGTGTATTTAACCCTCTGTTCCCACCCATGTCCTTATGTGGAATTGTTTGTTTGTAAGTGCTTGAACGCTATGTTACTGGTGCGTGTCGGGTTTTGTACCCATGTAGGTTTCTTTTTGTATTGCTGTGGGTTTTGGAATTAAAACTGCTCCTTCCTATTAAGTATTTCTGCTCTCCTGCGTCTGACTTCACTGCCACCAGTTCTGCAACCCTTACAGCTACACATGCCTCTCCCTAATGTCAATATGCCTTGTCTACTGCTGTTTTGGTTAATGATTATTGTCTTACTTCTCCTTCACCCAAATCCAGACAGCTGATGTTCTGAAAGAGCTGCAAAATCTGGATCCATACAAATCAGCTGAGCTAGACAATCTGGACACTCTCTTTCTAAAATGATCAACCAAAATTGTTGTAACCCCTATTACTAGCCTATTTAACCTCTCTTTCGTATCGTCTGAGATCCCCAAAGATTGCTACCTGTCCCAGACCTGCTGTTTTCAACTCTCTAGAGACAGCAGGAGCGGAAGACGTACTCTCAATGATCGGCTATGAAAAGCCAACTGACATTTACTCCTGAGGTGCTGACCTGTTGCTACCTCTACAACCACTGTGATTATTATTATTTGACCCTGCTGGTCATCTATGAACGTTTGAACATCTTGGCCCTGTTCTGTTATAATCTCCATCCGGCACAGCCAGAAGAGGACTGGCCACCCCTCATAGCCTGGTTCCTCTCTAGGTTTCTTCCTAGGTTTTGGCCTTTCTAGGGAGTTTTTCCTAGCCACCGTGCTTCTACGCCTGCATTGCTTGCTGTTTGGGGTTTTAGGCTAGGTTTCTGTACAGCACTTTGAGATTTCAGCTGATGTAAGAAGGGCTATATAAATACATTTGATTTGATTGGAAAGCTGCCACGGTCATCCTCCTCTTCAAAGGGGGAGACACTCTAGACCCAAACTGTTATAGACCTATATCCATCCTGCCCTGCCTTTCTAAAATCTTCAAAAGCCAAGTTAACAAACAGATCACAGACCATTTCAAATCCCACCGTACCTTCTCCACTATGCAATCTGGTTTCCAAGCTGGTCATGGGTGCACCTCAGCCACGCTCAAGGTCCTAAATGATATCATAACCGCCATCGATAAAAGACAGTACTGTGCAGTCATCTTCATCGACCTGGCCAAGGCTTTCGACTCTGTCAATCACTGCATTCTTATCAGCAGACTCAATAGCCTTGGCTTCTCAAATGACTGCCTCCCCTAGTTCACCAACTACTTCTCTGATAGAGTTCAGTGTGTCAAATCGGAGGGCCTGTTGTCCGGACCTCTGGCAGTCTCTATGGGGGTGCCACAGGGTTCAATTTCACTGGTTATCCCCAAAGCCAACAGCTCCTTTGGCCGCCTTTCCTTCCAGTTCTCTGCTGCCAATGACTGGAACGAATTGCAAAAATCCCTGAAGCTGGAGTCTTATATCTCCCTCTCTAACTTTAAGCATCAACTGTCAGAGCAGCTTACCGATCACTGTACCTGTACTCAGCCCATCTGTAAATAGCACACCCAACTACCTCATTCCCATATTGTTATTTATTGTCTTGCTCTTGTGCACCCCAGTATCTCTACTTGCACATCATCATCTGCACATCTATCACTCCAGTGTTAATGCTACATTTTAGTTATTTCGCCTCTATTGCCTATTTATTGACTTACCTCACTAATCTTCTACATTTGCACACACTGTACATAGATTTTTCTATTGTGTTATTGACTGTACATTTGTTTATGTGTAACTCTGTGTTGTTGTTTTTGTCGCACTGCTTTGCTTTATCTTGGCCAGGTCGCAGTTGTGAATGAGACTATTTTTAAAAGAGACGTGATAGGGAGATACAGAGATAGGTGGATTGAAGGGGAGAGTAATGCCTTGACAGCAGGATACCCTAGAAAAGAGAGAAAGAGAGGACATAGAGAGGACATAGAGAGAAGTGGGGTGAGGGGTCACTAAAAGCAGAGGAGATGGAAGGCGGAACCCAGAGAGAGACAACGGTAGTGACACACACACACACACTTGGGAATCCAATCTTACACACCTGTGTGTGTGTGTTTGTGTCTGACCTGTCATCATATTTGAAGCCCCAACCCCAGTGGCCTGCTTTCCCCTTGATGTTGATGTTGACACAGAAGACACAAGCTCCTCTCCACACACACACACACACACACTTCCCTCCTGTGCTGTACAGACAGCCAGCTGTGACATTTGCGTGTGTGTGTGTTTGATGTCTCATGGATGGCTTTAATCTTCACATCTACTGACAAGTGGGAGGTGGATCTCAGAGTCTCTCACACACACACACAGTAACCATGGCCGATAGGCAGAGTATAAATCCAGAAGAGAGAAAGGCTAAACAGGCCTTGGAGCTAGAGGACATCAGCCTCTCCTAGCAGCTAGTCTCTCTGTCATCCTGTTGCTTTAGACTTAGATTCAGTGAGGCTTAGGTCAGACAGACTATGTTTCACTGACCTCAACATAACCTCACAGTGTGTGTGTGTGTGCCTTTACAATCCCTCAATCCAGCCAAAGTACCCTTCAATCACAAACACTGAGGCTGTCCAGGATTTCACTGTGCAAAGCAAATCAGTGAGAAAGAGAGAGAGAGAGAGAGAGAGAGAGAGAGAGAGAGAGAGAGAGAGAGAGAGAGAGAGAGAGAGAGAGAGAGAGAGAGAGAGAGAGAGAGAGAGAGAGAGAGAGAGAGAGAGAGAGAGAGAGAGAGAGAGAGAGTTTTGAATAATCTTTATTGGGTCTGGGAGCCCACCACACAATAAATACTCATACAAAACACAGTTACACATCAATTAAAAACACAACTCCAATTCCTCCTCCACAGTAACTATACACAACAGCCTCTGAATACCCCATATACTCATAAACAGTTAAATATTGTTGACCAGTTTATAATAGGCAAACTCAACCCTCAGTCTCGCTGCCAACATTCCCTCCAGCATTCCCACCACATCCACAGACCCCTGTCCCCGAATACTGTTCTTTCGGGTCTTCCATATCGCTAATTTTGCTGCCCCTAACACAAAATTAAGCAACACAACTACACCCTTTCGACTGAACCTGTACTTTGGCCCAAATATATACAGTTGGGAAGAAAAAACCTCTCCCAACGTTGAGAACCAATTTGTGATCAGGTCAATCATCCCGACCAACCTGGGACACTGTAAAAACAGATGTGCCAGAGTTTCAGTCTCAGCACAAAATGGACACCCCTCCCCAACAGTAGGGTCCAGGTGTACCAGATGCATGTTAGTGGCTATAGCTCCATGTACTATCCTCCATTGGAGGTCAGCTGTCCTCTTATCAATAGGCAGTTTGTGTATTGATCGCCAACAGCCTTTTGGAGAGACACCTGGGCCAAGCACACCCGCCCACCTCGGCGATTTTACCCCTTCCAGGGAAGAGGCATGGGACACCTTTACACATACTCTGTACATTGCATTCTTTCCCACCTCCTTGAACTCCCCCAGCTCCGGGGTATCGAAGGAAAGCAGCATCCCCACGTCCTCCACGAATGCCCCCGCTGCAGCACTAACAATCAGTGCAGGGAACACATAATCCAGACCCTCCTTCCACCGATCAGAATTGGAAGTGTCAGTCACATACTGCAGATGAAGCACTGGCAGGGAGTCACAGACCTCAGCGACGACCTTCCTCAGTAGGCGAGATGATCGGATCCCCGCTCTTTCTCCCAGCTCCTCCAACGATCTATTCCTGTTCCGCATCAGATGACCCAGTTTAGTACACCCCACGCCTAACAGGCATGAACGTAGGCTGGCTGAACCCAGAACACGGGACTGGATGGCAGTGTTGTGAAAAAGAGGCTCTTCAAAAAGCCACATCCCTGGTGGCGTGCCGGCCTTACGGGACTTGACAAAACCTCTCCAAGCCTGCATAACAGACTCATAAAATGGAGTCAGGCCAGGCAAATCACCCCCCTCCAGCTTTAAGAGGAAAAGGTGCTTATCTAAGCCCAAACAGCCCGCTCTCCTCATCAATGTATAGGCTGTGTCGACCCAGCTAGAACCGTCTCTGTACAACAGTCTCTGGGCTGCTTGAAGCCGGAAAGCCATGATCCTAGAGGAAATATCCACCAAGCCTTGCACACCCTTGTGTAGTGGCAGGTACAGGGCTGCAGCTTTTATCCAGCCTTCCCTGTAGCTCAGTTGGTAGAGCATGGTGTTTGCAACGCCAGGGTTGTGGGTTTGATTCCCACGGGGGGCCAGCACAGAAAAAAAAAATAATAATAATAATGTATGAAATTGTATGAAATGTATGCATTCACTACTGTAAGTCGCTCTGGATAAGAGCGTCTGCTAAATGACTAAAATGTAAATGTAAATCCAGTGTTGTCCAGACCAGAAGAAATTGACAACGGTCCTCTGAAGCTCTTGAATCAGACCCTTTGGTGGCTGTAAAATCATTAGTCTGTGCCACAGGGTAGAGGCAGCAAGATTATTAGCTACCAAAACCCTTCCCCTATAAGACAGCTGGGGCTAGCAGCCATTTCCACCTTGACAGTCTGGCACACACTTTCTCCACTACACCCTCCCAGTTCTTTTTCTGAAAGACATCAGAGCCTAGAAAACCCCCCAAAGTCTTCATCCCATCTCTGCCCCACTGAAGCCCCCCTGGTAACCGTGGAGCGGACCCCATCTGAAGCTGACGAGCCCACAGCGCTTCACTCTTTCCCCAATTGACTCTAGCTGAGGAGGCCCCCTCATACACCTTTAGAGCATTTGAGAGAACCTTAACATCCTCACTCCCTGTAATAAAAACTGTCACGTCATCTGCATACGCAGACAGTGCTGTCGTGGGACCCTTCATTACACCTGGCACAGAGAAACCAGTAAGCCTCACTCTTAAAAAACAAAGCATTGGTTCAATCGCCAGACTGTATAACTGCCCTGAAATTGGGCATCTCTGCCTGATACCCCTTTGGATGGGGATGGGGCAACTCAAACCACCCCCAACTTCACCATACACGAGGCCCCAGGATACAGTAAATTCATCCATGACAAAAAAAACATCCCCAAACCCAAAGGCTTTCAATGTTTTGAACAAGTACTGGTGGTCCACACGATCAAAAGCCTTCTCCTGATCCAAAGAAAGTAAACCCACATTTACATCAGACAGTTTACAAATGTCTAAAACATCTCTTATCAGAAACAAGTTGTCAACAATAGAGCGATCAGGTACACAGTAAGACTGGTCCTTGTGGACCAACAATCCCAGATACTCTTTCAACCTGTTTGTGAGACATTTAGAAACAATTTTATATTCTGCGCACAGCAAAGCAACAGGTCTCCAATTTTTTATGAGAGCCAAATCCCCCTTTTTTGTCAATAATGAAAGCACCGCACGTTGACAGGATACAGGAAGAGAACCCTCATGAAAAGATTCACACATCACCTCATAAAAATCCTCTCCAATAGACCCCCAAAAGTGTTTATAAAACTCAGATGGTAAACCATCAATGCCAGGGGCTCGGCCTGTTGAGAGCTGCATAACTGCTGTGGACAGCTCTTGCAGTGTAATGTCAGAGTCCAATGCGACTCTCTGCTCAGGTCCCAATTGAGGAAGACCGTGTAGCAACTGTTCAGTACACAGAGAATCACAATCCTCCGCCTTATAGAGGGCAGAGTAGAAATCTACGGCATGTTGACGCATTTCACTGTCATCCGTGGTCACCTTCCCATCAGGGAGACGAAGGCAGACCATCTGTTTACGTTGTAATGTCGACTGTCCTAGGTTAAACAAGAAAGCGCTAGGAGCATCCATATTCTTGAGGGAAGCGAAATGAGACCTAATCAAGGCACCCTTCACTCTTTCATGCAGAAACAATCTCAGTTCATGTCTCTTGTTCTGTAAATTCATGACTATTCCAGGGTCGTTCTGAGTGAGCAGCTTCAATTCAATAGATTTGATGTCCTGTTCAAGTGCCTTGAAAGTCTCTTTGACTTCAATTCGAGACAGAGCAGTATACTGTTGACAAATTAATCGTATTTGGGCCTTCCCAACCTCCCACCATTGTCTCAAGGACTCAAAATTTCCTTTTGTAACCCTCCATTTTTCCCAAAACAACAAAAACCTTTCACAAAACATGACATCATGTAACAATTTAACATTAAAATACCAATAAGGTGATGACCTTCGTGGACAGGACAAATGAATATCAACAGTAACAAAATGGTGATCAGAGAAACCCACAGGAGTAATGTCACACCTTCCAACCCTACTACAGTAGTGATCAGATACATACAACCTGTCTAACCTTCCAACCCTTCTACAGTAGAGATCAGATACATACAACCTGTCTAACCTTCCAACCCTACTACAGTAGTGATCAGATACATACCACCTGTCTAACCTTCCAACCCTACTACAGTAGTGATCAGATACATACAACCTGTCTAACCTTCCAACCCTACTACAGTAGTGATCAGATACATACAACCTGTCTAACCTTCCAACCCTACTACAGTAGAGATCAGATACATACAACCTGTCACACCTTCCAACCCTACTACAGTAGAGATCAGATACATACAACCTGTCTAACCTTCCAACCCTACTACAGTAGAGATCAGATACATACAACCTGTCTAACCTTCCAACCCTACTACAGTAGAGATCAGATACATACAACCTGTCACACCTTCCAACCCTTCTACAGTAGAGATCAGATACATACAACCTGTCTAACCTTCCAACCCTACTACAGTAGAGATCAGATACATACAACCTCTCACACCTTCCAACCCTACTACAGTAGAGATCAGATACATACAACCTGTCTAACCTTCCAACCATACTACAGTAGAGATCAGATACATACAACCTGTCTAACCTTCCAACACTACTACAGTAGAGATCAGATACATACAACCTGTCTAACCTTCCAACCCTACTACAGTAGAGATCAGATACATACAACCTGTCTAACCTTCTAACCCTACTACAGTAGAGATCAGATACATACAACCTGTCTAACCTTCCAACCCTACTACAGTAGAGATCAGATACATACAACCTGTCTAACCTTCCAACCCTACTACAGTAGAGATCAGATACATACAACCTGTCTAACCTTCCAACCCCACTACAGTAGAGATCAGATACATACAACCTGTCTAACCTTCCAACCCTTCTACAGTAGAGATCAGATACATACAACCTGTCTAACCTTCCAACCCTACTACAGTAGTGATCAGATACATACAACCTGTCTAACCTTCCAACCCTACTACAGTAGAGATCAGATACATACAACCTGTCACACCTTCCAACCCTACTACAGTAGAGATCAGATACATACAAACTGTCTAACCTTCCAACCCTACTACAGTAGAGATCAGATACATACAACCTGTCTAACCTTCCAACCCTACTACAGTAGAGATCAGATACATACAACCTGTCTAACCTTCCAAACCTACTACAGTAGAGATCAGATACATACAACCTGTCTAACCTTCCAACCCTACTACAGTAGTGATCAGATACATACAACCTGTCTAACCTTCCAACCCTACTACAGTAGTGATCAGATACATACAACCTGTCTAACCTTCTAACCCTACTACAGTAGAGATCAGATACATACAACCTGTCTAACCTTCCAACCCTACTACAGTAGAGATCAGATACATACAACCTGTCTAACCTTGCTGCACTGACACGACCTTCATTAACGTTTAGCCATGTGTACTGCCTAACTTTTACATTCCTTACTCTCCACACATCAGAAAGCTCAAACTCAGTTAATAGACCAGACAGGCAAGTGTCTGACCGCAGGTGAGGTTCTTCAGCAGTGCGGTCAACAGTAAAATCCACTGTACAGTTCCAGTCCCCCCCTAAAACCCTACACCCCCCTTGGTCACACTGTCTTAAGGTTTCCTTTATTTTATCAAACCAACAACACGCTCTGTACCCTCATTAGGAGCATAAACATTCAAAACAACAAACAAAAACCCCATAACATCTGCCTTGACCAATAAAACCCGACCCTTGACAATCTCTGTTGTAGATACCACAGTCACCCCTAAGCCTGAAGAAAACAAGATTGCCACCCCAGCACTGAAATTTGTACCATGCTGCCCCTCCCACCACATACCCCAGTCAACCTCATTTTCCTCATCACTATGTGTCTCCTGTAGAAAAACTACATTAAGCCTATTCTGTTTTATTACTTCTAATACCCAAGCCTCTTATTCCTGTCCCTTCCACCATTAATATTGAGAGAACCTACCCTTAGTACCTCCATATAGAAAAGAGAAAGGAAAAGCAGAAGAAACCACAGAGAAACCAAAGAGAAAGAAGAAGACACCCTATGAAGCATGATCAACATCATTGTTTACATTTTTCTCTTACCCTGACCACGTTTCCCACCACCTTTTGCTGCTGTGACAGCAATAACACATTTCCTCAAGCGAAACGGCTTCTTCTCACTTAACTGGTCTAACCCCACCGTCTTCTGTAACATCACAGCTGACCTCACAAACTTATCAACATCAAAATATTCTGCCAATTTGACAGATTTCCCAAAAGTCTGATCCAAAAACCTATTTACCTCCTCTAGATCATAAATTGAGTCGTCACCAGCTGCTATCATATCAATAGAGATATCCATATCCTGCTCCTCCTCAACTGAGGCCACAGACCCCTGACTCGCTTCTAACACATCCCTTTCATCACTCCCCACTTGCAGCCCATCACTCGTACCAGGCATCTCCTCCACTACCTGGGAGACTAGCCCCACCTGAACCCTATTACTCATAGTGGGCATCTCCTCCACTACCTGGGAAACTAGCCCCACCTGAACCCTATTACTAGTAGTGGGCATCTCCTCCACTACCTGGGAAACTAGCCCCACCTGAAACCTATTACTCATAGTGGGCATCTCCTCCACTACCTGGGAGACTAGCCCCACCTGAAACCTATTACTCGTAGTGGGCATCTCCTCCACTACCTGGGAGACTAGCCCCACCTGAACCCTATTACTAGTAGTGGGCATCTCCTCCACTACCTGGGAAACAAGCCCCACCTGAACCCTATTACTAGTAGTGGGCATCTCCTCCACTACCTGGGAAACAAGCCCCACCTGAACCCTATTACTCGTAGTGGGCATCTCCTCCACTACCTGGGAGTCTAGCTCCACATGAAGCCCCTCCTGTACCCCAGCACTCCTACTGGGCACCTCCTCACCAGTCTGAGGAACTGGCTCTTCAGATCTATCCTTACCTTCTACAACAAAATGTTTCTGCTGCATAACATTTCCCTCTAACACAAGTTGCAACTCCGTGTCCTCAACACGGATAACTTGTTCCTCAGCAGCAGGTGCTTGTGGCTGCTCAACCACTGTCGGCCCACCTCTCCCTACATCAGTGGGCCCAGGCGTTACGAGGCCCACCTCTCCCTACATCAGTGGGCCCAGGCGTTACGAGGACCACCTCTCCCTACATCAGTGGGCCCAGGCGTTACGAGGACCACCTCTCCCTACATCAGTGGGCCCAGGCGTTACGAGGACCACCTCTCCCTACATCAGTGGGCCCAGGCGTTACGAGGACCACCTCTCCCTACATCAGTGGGCCCAGGCGTTACGAGGACCACCTCTCCCTACATCAGTGGGCCCAGGCGTTACGAGGACCACCTCTCCCTACATCAGTGGGCCCAGGCATTACGAGGACCACCTCTCCCTACATCAGTGGGCCCAGGCATTACGAGGACCACCTGCGCCCCTCCCTCTGCCTTCTCCCTTTTCGGGCAAGCATGTCGCTTATGACCAACATCCCCACACTCAAAACACTGTTCACTACCCGTACTAGCATAAGCCATATACAATCTATTGTCATACTTGACTTTAAACGCTAACTCCAAAGTCTGCTCCGGTGAGTCCAAAAACATAAACACCTGTCGCCGAAAAAACATAACCTGTTTCAGACCCGGGTGTTTGGAACCCAACGGGACAACCTTAATTGAACTTGCAAACTTCCCAAAGCGCAATAACTCGCGCTCCAATAGCTCATTTGGAATAAACGGCGGTACATTTGAAATCGTTACCCTTGTTGACGGAGAAAAAAGCGGCGTAACTTGAATAAACATTCCTTTAAGAAGTACGCCTTGCTCAACCATACGATTAACAAGACACTCTTCTTTAAGAAAAACCACCACCGCTTTATTCATCCGTGACGCATAAGCAACATTCTCATATCCTACCTTCTCTCCCACGGCGACCAGAAACTCCTCCACCGTGACAGTATCTTCAGTAACACACCTAAAGCCGTGCCGAAGTGACAGGGACCAGAAACTCCTCCACGGTGACAGTATCTTCAGTAACACACCTAAAGCCGTGCTGAAGTGACAGGGACCAGAAACTCCTCCACGGTGACAGTATCTTCAGTAACACACCTAAAGCCGTGACGAAGTGACAGGGACCAGAAACTCCTCCACGGTGACAGTATCTTCAGTAACACACCTAAAGCCGTGCTGAAGTGACAGGGACCAGAAACTCCTCCACGGTGACAGTAGCTTCAGTAACACACCTAAAGCCGTGCCGAAGTGACAGGGACCAGAAACTCCTCCACGGTGACAGTATCTTCAGTAACACACCTAAAGCCGTGCTGAAGTGACAGGGACCAGAAACTCCTCCACCGTGACAGTAGCTTCAGTAACACACCTAAAGCCGTGCTGAAGTGACAGGGAACAGAAACTCCTCCACGGTGACAGTAGCTTCAGTAACACACCTAAAGCCGTGCTGAAGTGACAGGGACCAGAAACTCCTCCACGGTGACAGTATCTTCAGTAACACACCTAAAGCCGTGCTGAAGTGACAGGGACGGCATCCCCATTCGGGCTGCCATCCCCGCCAAAATCAGGGTAATTTCGATACGAAAACAAAATACTTAATTCTACCACAACAAAACATTTCAATAATAACCTTAATTATGCACAGAAGAAAACAAAGAATGCCACCAAGAAAGAGAAAACCTAAAGAAAGTTCTGAATATCTAACTCTACACAACACACGCACTCCCTTGCTCAAACAATTCCCGGCATGCACCAAACACTCGAGGCATGGGGAGAGAGAGCGAGAGAGAGAGAGAGAGAGAGAGAGAGAGAGGGGGGGGGGAATAGAGATAGAGAAAGGGGCAGAGATAGAGAGGGGATAGAAATAGAGAGGGGATAGAAATAGAGAGGGATAGAGATAGAGAGAGGGATAGAGATGGAGACAGAGGGGAGAAAAAAGAAAGAGAGGGATAGAGATAGAGAGATGGGAGAAGAAATAGAGGGGCAGAGATAGAGAGAGGGGCAGAGATAGAGAGAGGGGCAGAGATAGAGAGAGGGATAGAGATAGAGATAGAGAGAGAGGGATAGAGATTGAGAGAGGGATAGAGATTGAGAGATGGATAGAGATAAAGAGAGGGGAGAAGAAAGAGAAGGGCAGAGATAGAGAGGGGGATAAAGATAGAGAGAGGGATAGAGATAGAGATAGAGTGTGGGCTATAGCTAGAGAGAGGGACAGAGATAGAGAGGGGATAGAGATAGAGAGGGGATAGAGATAGAGAGGGGATAGAGACAGAGAGAGGGATAGAGATAGAGAGAGGGGGAGAGATAGAGAGGGGGATAGAGATAGAGGGGGGACAGAGACAGAGAGGGGATAGAGATAGAGAGAGGGGAAGAGATAGAGAGGGGGGTAGAGATAGAGAGAGGGATAGAGATAGAGAGTGATAGAGATAGAGAGGGGATAGAGATAGAGAGATGGATAGAGATAGAGAGGGTCATAGAGATAGAGAGGGGATAGATATAGAGAGATGGGGGGGAGAGAGAGAGGGGGAGAGATAGAGAGGCG
>NC_138295.1:16140000-16337500 GCF_965601325.2 Salmo salar
AGATGTTAAGGGTCGAGGGAGAGATTTTCCCCAAAAACGATGCTCAAGTTTTTGAGATATTTAGCAGCAGCTTGACTGGATCTCTATGTTAAAGTGTCAGTTAATGACTTTACTGTCGTAACCGACATGTATAGTGATGAGTCGTCAGCGAACATAGACACACAGGCTTATTTATGGTCAGTGGAAGGTCATTAGGAAAAACAGAAAACAATAATGGCTCTAGACCACACTCAACTGAATTTGCATTAGAGAGGCTTCCATTAAAGAAAACTCTCTGTGTTCTGTTAGATAGGTAATTCTCAATCCATGACAAGTCAGAGGATGTAAATCAATAACACCTATGTTTCTTAATAGCAATAGGTTATGAGTAATGATATCAAAAGCTGCACTGAAATCTAATAAAACAGCTAATTATTAATTTATTTTAGCCAATCATCAGTCATTTTTGTCAGTGCCGAGCATGTTGAGTGCCCTTACCTATAAGCATGCTGAAAGTCTGTTGCCAATATGTTTTCTATAAAATAACCTTGTATTTGGCAACAAAAGAAAATCCCAAAGTTTACAGGCTGATTGGTCGGCTGTTTGAACCATTTACACTAGAACAGCCTATAAGAACGCTGCCGGTCGTCACCTTTTACATATGCATCAGACGCATGTCAACCCGCAAGGTGCACAAACATAAGAACCAACGCTTGATAAATATTGCATAAACTATTGTAAAGGATTCATTGCACGAAGAAATATATTAATAAATATAACAACAATAGTCTTTGTATAGACAGTCAAGGATATGTTTTGTATAATTGCACAAAGTCTGAGAAAAAGCGTAGGCCTGTAGCCTATTTTCATTTTCCTGACAATAAAAACATTACAGTGTTTCCATTTGAGAAACTTTATTAGGAGATTTGATTAGTAATAGTTATATTAATTCATTAGTCCAGTTACCGCTTCTTTTGACTAAGTAGAAACTAAAAATATAATACTATAACCACCAGGTCACAGGTGAAATGATTTGCTGTATTCCTAAACAAAAGCACCAGTACATTAACAATTGTAAAGGATTAATTGCATAAAGAAATATGGGTGTAAATATATTAATGACAAGATATAAATACAGTATTTGTTGATTGTATCGGACACTGTATTGTGCACTTATACTCGTACGCATTCTCAATCTGGTCTTCTCTTTAAGCTTCAGGTCCACAGTCAGCACACAGCTGCAGGGCTTTGTGTGAGCAAGCCCCATAAACAAATTGGTTACACTGCACAGTTTTCATGGGCCTTGTTTCGTGTGCACCTGCTGCATGTCTTGCATAATGTCTCTGAAGGGGTTTGCGTGACATGGTCCCTCAGAAATAGTCCCCCCATACCTATCTGACCAAAATGACTCCACATCCATGCTCTTTCCGCCGCACACCCTGCGGACATACAAGAGTGCAATAAATGCTTTCAGTTTATCCATAGACATGTCCCACATACTGTTTCCTTTTCTGTGTACATGAGCAACAGTAAAATCTCTGATATGCTGCAACATCTGCATGTCACATAAACTCGTCACTCTTTTTAACCCAAACCGTGCCACCCCTCCACGACCCCTGTCTCACCGTGCCATCCCTCCACGACCCCTGTCTCACCGTGCCATCCCTCCACGACCCCTGTCTCACCGTGCCATCCCTCCCAGACTCCTGTCTCACCGTGCCATCCCTCCCAGACTCCTGTCTCACCGTGCCATCCCTCCCAGACTCCTGTCTCACCGTGCCATCCCTCCACGACCCCTGTCTCACCGTGCCATCCCTCCACGACCCCTGTCTCACCGTGCCATCCCTCCCAGACTCCTGTCTCACCGTGCCATCCCTCCCAGACTCCTGTCTCACCGTGCCATCCCTCCCAGACTCCTGTCTCACCGTGCCATCCCTCCCAGACTCCTGTCTCACCGTGCCATCCCTCCCACACTCCTGTCTCACCGTGCCATCCCTCCACGACCCCTGTCTCACCGTGCCATCCCTCCCAGACTCCTGTCTCACCGTGCCATCCCTCCCAGACTCCTGTCTCACCGTGCCATCCCTCCCAGACTCCTGTCTCACCGTGCCATCCCTCCCAGACTCCTGTCTCACCGTGCCATCCCTCCCAGACTCCTGTCTCACCGTGCCATCCCTCCCAGACTCCTGTCTCACCGTGCCATCCCTCCACGACCCCTGTCTCACCGTGCCATCCCTCCACGACCCCTGTCTCACCGTGCCATCCCTCCCAGACTCCTGTCTCACCGTGCCATCCCTCCCAGACTCCTGTCTCACCGTGCCATCCCTCCCAGACTCCTGTCTCACCGTGCCATCCCTCCCAGACTCCTGTCTCACCGTGCCATCCCTCCCAGACTCCTGTCTCACCGTGCCATCCCTCCCAGACTCCTGTCTCACCGTGCCATCCCTCCCAGACTCCTGTCTCACCGTGCCATCCCTCCCAGACTCCTGTCTCACCGTGCCATCCCTCCCAGACTCCTGTCTCACCGTGCCATCCCTCCCAGACTCCTGTCTCACCGTGCCATCCCTCCCAGACTCCTGTCTCACCGTGCCATCCCTCCCAGACTCCTGTCTCACTGTGCCATCCCTCCCAGACTCCTGTCTCACTGTGCCATCCCTCCCAGACTCCTGTCTCACCGTGCCATCCCTCCCAGACTCCTGTCTCACCGTGCCATCCCTCCACGACCCCTGTCTCACCGTGCCATCCCTCCCAGACTCCTGTCTCACCGTGCCATCCCTCCACGACCCCTGTCTCACCGTGCCATCCCTCCCAGACCCCTGTCTCACCGTGCCATCCCTCCCAGACTCCTGTCTCACCGTGCCATCCCTCCCAGACTCCTGTCTCACCGTGCCATCCCTCCCAGACTCCTGTCTCACCGTGCCATCCCTCCCAGACTCCTGTCTCACCGTGCCATCCCTCCCAGACTCCTGTCTCACCGTGCCATCCCTCCCAGACTCCTGTCTCACCGTGCCATCCCTCCACGACCCCTGTCTCACCGTGCCATCCCTCCCAGACTCCTGTCTCACCGTGCCATCCCTCCCAGACTCCTGTCTCACCGTGCCATCCCTCCCAGACTCCTGTCTCACCGTGTCAGTTAGGATCACCATCTCAGTTGGCTCTGTTCTGTTTTTTTTCTGCGGCGAGGCTCAGTCCTCGGAGGCTCGAAGTCAACATCAGAATCAGATGAAGACTCTTCATCACCAACTTCAATTTCAAGCTCAATATCCGATTCTCCATCTGACTCAAACTCATCGAAAATCTGCAACATTTGCAATGCTGTCAGTGCGTCCATTCGTTTGGTTGGGCTTGCCATTGTGAACTACACACATTGTATGTTGTACTCAGTGTCTGACTTGACTCTTCCAGAGGAAATTATATACCATTTCCAGCCTTTCATAATAAAATAATTAGATCGCCCATAACGCCCACAATTCTTTATCATCATTACGCTATTGTTCTAAATTCAATCATCCACTTCAACCTCATCCCTCAGATCAATCAAATTCAATCACCCTCTTCCCTCTCCTCATCATTCAGTTCAGTGAAGTCACATGCACCATTATCAGTTTCTGTCTGGTTTCTATCACCCATTCATCCATTGACAACAGAATAGCATATTTTGAGTCTATTAAGTTACTGTTTTTGCTTAGTAGCCAGATCAATGCTGCTGCACAAGGGGTCGTGTGCTGAATGCATGGACAGCACAGATATTCTTGGAAAAAGTGACATTTGGAAATAGAGCTTCACCTGAGCTGGTTGTTGCATCAGGAGTCATGAAGGCAATCTAATTCCACGTGACAGTTTAGTCACGGTAATGGAACATTTGAGTTTATAGCCTACTGCCTACTGTGCGCATTGCTGCGCTTATAATGTGAAGAAATAGTCTAACATTTTAAGCTAAACGTTCTGATCTGTTGCATCAGCCACTTTTCGAAAGAAAAGTGTTTTGATGCTAGTGGTTGAATTAATTTTGGATCTATCGCATCCCACAACTGTCCCAGACTATGTTTGAAATATTTATTTCTCACACAGAATCGAATAGGTCAAATGTTATACTATGGGGGATGGTAGATTGACATAGGCTAGTGCTTTTGCTGTTCAGTAGGCCTACTAGTGTTGTTGGTTGTTCTTCCAATATCTTCAATATGCACCTTGGAATTGGATAAGGACTTGCGCAGTTGCGTCCCCGATGTGTCTGTCTTCACTTGTAGCCTGTGAGAAAGACCCGGAGCAGGCAGCACTCAGGTAGGAGGACACAACACAGCACTCTGGGCCAAAGGCACAATGGCCACTGGCTGCAAAAGGCATAGATTTTTTTAGGGTGCATTACGGCCACACAAAGGGGATGCCGCCGTGAAATTTGAGGCATTATCAAGTTCTTGTCAAATTGTGAATGAGTGACTGATGAAGTGTGTACAGCCTGCGCAAAAAAACAAAGCAGAGCTCATGCCTTTCAAGCGACTTTTTTCAAATCATCATTATAGTCGCATCATGCAGCCTTACAATGTATTAAACATCAAAACATATATATAGCCCAACGTTTGCAGAACAACTAAAGTTACATTAATAACTCCAAATTAAGCATATAGGAATACCTATTTCTTTGTTAACCGCTCAGCACAGAATAGCCGCATGTCCTTTCTATTTTATCCAGCTTTATTCAATTGTTTATACTATAAAATAATACATAAAAAAGCCATGGAATTCTAAGCAAATCTTTTCTGCTAAATTAACTAGTGTAGCCCACAGCCATATGGCATAGCCACATCAGGACCTGCTAAATGAACTAGTGTAGCCCACAGCCATATGGCATAGCCACATCAGGACCTGCTAAATGAACTAGTGTAGCCCACAGCCATATGGCATAGCCACATCAGGACCTGCTAAATGAACTAGTGTAGCCCACAGCCATATGGCATAGCCACATCAGGACCTGCTAAATGAACTAGTGTAGCCCACAGCCATATGGCATAGCCACATCAGGACCTGCTAAATGAACTAGTGTAGCCCATAGCCATATGGCATAGCCACATCAGGATCTGCTAAATGAACTAGTGTAGCCCACAGCCATATGGCATAGCCACATCAGGACCTGCTAAATGAACTAGTGTAGCCCACAGCCATATGGCATAGCCACATCAGGACCTGCTAAATGAACTAGTGTAGCCCATAGCCATATGGCATAGCCACATCAGGATCTGCTAAATGAACTAGTGTAGCCCACAGCCATATGGCATAGCCACATCAGGACCTGCTAAATGAACTAGTGTAGCCCACAGCCATATGGCATAGCCACATTAAGACCTGCTAAATTAACTAGTGTAGCCCACAGCCATATGGCATAGCCACATCAGGACCTGCTAAATGAACTAGTGTAGCCCACAGCCATATGGCATAGCCACATCAGGACCTGCTAAATGAACTAGTGTAGCCCAGAGCCATATGGCATAGCCACATCAGGACCTGCTAAATGAACTAGTGTAGCCCACAGCCATATGGCATAGCCACATCAGGACCTGCTAAATGAACTAGTGTAGCCCACAGCCATATGGCATAGCCACATCAGGACCTGCTAAATGAACTAGTGTAGCCCACAGCCATATGGCATAGCCACATCAGGACCTGCTAAATGAACTAGTGTAGCCCACAGCCATATGGCATAGCCACATCAGGACCTGCTTAATGAACTAGTGTAGCCCACAGCCATATGGCATAGCCACATCAGGACCTGCTATATGAACTAGTGTAGCCCACAGCCATATGGCATAGCCACATCAGGACCTGCTAAATGAACTAGTGTAGCCCACAGCCATATGGCATAGCCACATCAGGACCTGCTAAATGAACTAGTGTAGCCCACAGCCATATGGCATAGCCACATCAGGACCTGCTAAATGAACTAGTGTAGCCCACAGCCATATGGCATAGCCACATCAGGACCTGCTAAATGAACTAGTGTAGCCCACAGCCATATGGCATAGCCACATCAGGACCTGCTAAATGAACTAGTGTAGCCCACAGCCATATGGCATAGCCACATCAGGACAACTCAGAGTATGCTATTCTGTTCTGAAATAGACTACATTTTCTTCATATCATGTTTCTTTAGACAAAATAAATAATGGATTTATTGTGAAGGTTTAGGCTATATTACATGGATTTGTTAGACTTTTGAAAATGTAGATTTTTGAAAGGTCTGCATCAGTGGCTTGTTGGAAGCCAGGAGATGCTAAATGTGTTTATGTTAATTGCTGTCAATTACCGTGAGACCGACAGTTATTTGCGTGACAATCACCAGTCGATGAAATTTCATGACAGCCACAACCTAAGCTGCACAACTTGAATTTTGACAAAGGTAAGTATCATAAAAACTGCATGTGACTCTGAAGGAGGATTTGATAAAGTGATGTTACTTTCCCTGCATCTGTCAATTACAAGATACGCCCATCTCTTCATGTACAATTTGTGACCTGATAGGGTTAATATTGTCACTCATCAGATTAATGTCAATTTAATCTTGCCCATAGGCTAACTCTTATTATGTGTGAAATTCATTTAGGTGTAGTTTAGGTGTAGTTTAGGTGTAGTTTTGATGAGCCGTCTGTGCAGGCTGACTGGCATTATGTGTTTCCTGCTCAACAACTTGGATGGAGTCAAGGATATGTTTTGCATTATTCTAAAGGCCGAATGCAACACATAGCATTCCTTACTTTTCCTTACAATACATTTGTTATAGTAAAGAAAACTGTCTCATAAAAGCTTCCTTTTACAAAGTGAAACGTAAAAGAGAATGGTATCAACCGGCAAGGCATGGTTAAATGATGCTGATAATTACATAGGCATAAAACCAACTCATCATTACACTATTGTCTTTCTAAATTAAATCAACCACTTCACCCTATTTATCATTCAGTTAGGCCTAATTTAAATTCCATTGTGAGGTAAGGTGCACAATTATCCCCCATTCATCCATTTGTCATTCATTCAGTGAGGACAGAGAGACGCATTAGCACCTGGCTGGGTACCAACGTCCTACAGCACATTGTCTTAGAGCCTGGCTGGGTACCAACGTCCTGCAGCACATTGTCTTAGAGCCTGGCTGGGTACCAACATCCTACAGCACATTGTCTTAGAGCCTGGCTGGGTACCAACATCCTACAGCACATTGTCTTAGAGCCTGGCTGGGTACCAACGTCCTACAGCACATTGTCTTAGAGCCTGGCTGGGTACCAACGTCCTACAGCACATTGTCTTGGAGCCTGGCTGGGTACCAACGTCCTACAGCACATTGTCTTGGAGCCTGGCTGGGTACCAACATCCTACAGCACATTGTCTTAGAGCCTGGCTGGGTACCAACATCCTACAGCACATTGTCTTGGAGCCTGGCTGGGTACCAACATCCTGCAGCACATTGTCTTGGAGCCTGACTGGGTACCAACATCCTACAGCACATTGTCTTGGAGCCTGGCTGGGTACCAACATCCTACAGCACATTGTCTTAGAGCCTGGCTGGGTACCAACATCCTACAGCACATTGTCTTAGAGCCTGGCTGGGTACCAACGTCCTGCAGCACATTGTCTTGGAGCCTGGCTGGGTACCAACATCCTACAGCACATTGTCTTAGAGCCTGGCTGGGTACCAACGTCCTGCAGCACATTGTCTTGGAGCCTGGCTGGGTACCAACGTCCTACAGCACATTGTCTTGGA
Organism: Salmo salar; assembly: GCF_965601325.2. Lineage (NCBI taxonomy): Eukaryota > Metazoa > Chordata > Actinopteri > Salmoniformes > Salmonidae > Salmo > Salmo salar. The sequence continues at coordinate 16,147,727 of NC_138295.1, forward strand.
GCCTGGCTGGGTACCAACGTCCTACAGCACATTGTCTTGGAGCCTGGCTGGGTACCAACATCCTACAGCACATTGTCTTGGAGCCTGGCTGGGTACCAACATCCTACAGCACATTGTCTTGGAGCCTGGTTGGGTACCAACGTCCTACAGCACATTGTCTTGGAGCCTGGTTGGGTACCAACGTCCTACAGCACATTGTCTTAGAGCCTGGCTGGGTACCAACATCCTACAGCACATTGTCTTGGAGCCTGGCTGGGTACCAACGTCCTACAGCACATTGTCTTAGAGCCTGGCTGGGTACCAACGTCCTACAGCACATTGTCTTGGAGCCTGGCTGGGTACCAACGTCCTACAGCACATTGTCTTGGAGCCTGGTTGGGTACCAACGTCCTACAGCACATTGTCTTGGCGCCTGGCTGGGTACCAACATCCTACAGCACATTGTTTTGGAGGGTTAAGTTATGAATAGGTGTGAAAAAACAGATAAAAAGGCTCTAAATACTTTTCTGTTTGTGATTTCTAAATTCTGACAAATGAGTAATGTCAAATACAAACATTTAGGAAAAGTAAGGGAAGGAGCAGGACTTTTTTGGGGGGCAGATTTTTTTTATTTACAAAATTAAACATTGGTCGTTGGCCTATTACGGTTTTAATGTTAATGGGTGCTTTGCTATTCTTGGGCAGCGTAATGAACTTTGCCTCCCTCCAGGCCTGAGGACACACTCCATCTTCTTGGCTTAAATTGAAGATGTGGCAAACCGGAGTCACAATGTTTTCCCCTGCCAACCTCAGAAATGTACCATCCAGGTTGTCGATACCAGGTGGCTTGTCCTTATTTATATAGAGGCAAAAGAAACACCTATTTAGGTGAAGTGCTGGTTAGTGGAGTAGAACACTTGAAAAATGAAAGGAGAGCCGCACACTCTAGAAGCTCAGATGCAATAATTGAATAACCAAATAACCAACGTTTTGACAGACAAGCTGTCTTCATCAGGGTATAATGACAAACACTGCGGGGTGACTCGTTTATATAGTGTCAAAGGACACACACAGGTGTCTGTAATCATGGCCGGGTGTGGCCTGATATCATTTGTTAATTCTCAGATATAAAAATAACATACCAAAAACATGAATGGATAGTGCACAATCGTAGATACAATTTGGCTACATAGGCCAACAAACATTTACAATAGCAAAATCACAATAATCACAAGAATGGCTTCAGATCAAAGTCTACGTTGAGACTAAAGGGATCAAGGGTCTTTAAATTAAAGATCCAGGCAGCCTCTCGTTTTAACAATAAATTGACGAGGTCAACCCCTCTCCTAGGGAGGGTGACATGTTCGATGCCAATATAACGCAGGGACTAAATCGAGTGGTTTGTTTCCAGAAAGTGGGCCGCAACCGGGTAAGTCGAGTTTTTGCACCTAATGGTGCTACGACGCTCTGAGATTCGTACTTTTAAACTAATAACGTTGGTTATTTGGTTATTAAATTATTGCATCTGAGCTCCTAGAGTGTGTGGCTCTCCTTTCATTTTTCAATTGTCCTTATTTATAGGCAGCAACAATGTTTCACCTCTTTCACACCAACCTTGAGAAATTCAAAACTACAGTACTTGTCTTTCACTATTTGGTCTGATATGCATGAATATAAAGGCTCAGCATTTGTTGTTTGCATGTCATGCCCAAGTTTGCTAATCTTGTCAACAAAAAAGTTATTAAAGTGTTTGGCAAAATCAAAGGGTTTTGTTATGAACAAACCATCTGCCTCAATGAAGGATGGAGCCGATTTTGCTTTTTCGCCTAGAATTTATTGAAAGGCACCCCAGAGCTTTTTACGATCATTCTATATATAATTTATCTCTGTTCCATAGTACAGTTTTCTGTGCAACTTCTGGTGTGTGGTTACTGTGAACACTGAAGCTGTACCCGCTTTAAGTTCAAGTTTTAACAGTGGCCAAGTAGGCTACTGTGGCTATTTGATCATAATGTAGGCCTGCCAGAGTGGCATACCATCAAAAACAAAGAAAATGCATCCCATACATATTTTACATGTAATTAGCTGTTCTATCATTAAGCCAATGTGTGGTGTTCAATGTAGCCCTACATTCCATGAGACTTTTGAAAAAAACATCCAAGGCTTGGCATTAACTCGTTTAGCCACTTGTCTTTTAGACAAGGAGGTGACTGAAAATGTTGTGTTGTTTGATGCAAGAAAACACTTTACAAAATAAAAGATATTTATATTCCCATACCATCATTACAGAGAATCAGAGAAATTATACTACGCTCTGCCTATTGGCTACTTAGCTTACTCAAGTCTGTCTCAAAATAGAACACTGCCCCTTTAAGACATAAAATAACTCTTTACCTGACTGGCTTTTCAGTGATGGCTAGAAATGCACATATTTTGTGCTCTTATTTGTTGTAAGCAACTACTCCCCCATTGCTGACTAGACATTAGCTATAACTGTGCTAATAACTCACTAACTACTAAAGAATATGTCAAACGGTGCACATGTGGCTACATGCAGCTCTCGCTTTGATCTCAAAACAAGCTCATCTACTCACTGCTGCTCATATCATATCCTAAACACAGTCCAGTTCAAAGTGAATGGCACAGATCCATATATGACAATGGCTATTTGCATATAGGCCTACTGCATCTCGGATTGGTTATGGCGCACCGGTCTGTGTACAGTAGGGCCTGAGCTGTGTCTGTCAATGCAATAGAATCCTACTCCTATGCGCTCTGCCTACAAGAACATTTCTTGTACAGTTCATTTTGTATACTAAGTCTTACATAGTTCATTTTATTTCAGTATATTCCCTTTGAAAAGTGGCTAATATTGCGTTGATTCGATCACATTTCCCACAGTAGAGCGCAACATTGATACTGTTAACTAAAGGGGTAAACTCAAGAATGGTGAGTGAAGTTCAATTGACTCCAGCCTCCACACAGACTCCACACAGACACAGCGTGTAGACATGCTGCTGGACAGCCAGTACTGCATCCATCAAAACTTTGTTCATTTGCACAATATCTCTCTTTCACATTCGCTTGTAAATGTCCAAACTCACCAAAAATGACATTCGGTTGCTCCTACCTATATATGTATAATTTTATGAGCTGTATTGCCTGTCTTTGTAATTCGTTAATTTTCTTTTGCACTGGTTAGCATATTTAGCAAGCAGCCTCCATGCAAATTCGCTATAACTTATGAAGATTGTTGTGCATTCTGGTAATACACGCTCAATAGGCTTTTTTTGTGGGATTTTTTGGCACCCGCTTGAGTACTAAACCAGTAATACCGTAAATCCCAGGGTGAGAGAATATGACGATATGAAAATCTGAACACTGTCCAACCTTACTATATAGTGTGATTATAACGGGTTTTATATATAGTAGGATTAAAATGGGTTTTACATATAGTGTGATTATAATGGGTTTTACATATTGTGTGATTATAATGGGTTTTATATATAGTGTGATTAAAATGGGTTTTACATATAGTGTGATTATAATGGGTTTTACATATAGTGTGATTAAAATGGGTTTTACATATAGTGTGATTAAAATGGGTTTTACATATAGTGTGATTATAATGGGTTTTACATATAGTGTGATTAAAATGGGTTTTACATATAGTGTGATTAAAATGGGTTTGACATATAGTGTGATTATAATGGGTTTTACATATAGTGTGATTATAATGGGTTTTATATATAGTGTGATTATAATGGGTTTTACATATAGTGTGATTATAATGGGTTTTACATATAGTGTGATTATAATGGGTTATATATGTAGTCTGATTATAATGGGTTTTATATATAGTCTGATTATAATGGGTTTTATATATAGTCTGATTATAATGGGTTTTACATATAGTGTGATTATAATGGGTTATATATGTAGTCTGATTATAATGAGTTTTATATATAGTCTGATTATAATGGGTTTTACATATAGTGTGATTATAATGGGTTATATATGTAGTCTGATTATAATGGGTTATATATGTAGTCTGATTATAATGGATTTTATATATAGTGTGATTATAATGGGTTTTATATATAGTGTTATTATAATGGGTTTTACATATAGTGTGATTATAATGGGTTTTATATATAGTGTTATTATAATGGATTTTATATATAGTGTGATTATAATGGGTTTTATATATAGTGTGATTATAATGGGTTTTACATATAGTGTGATTATAATGGGTTTTATATATAGTGTGATTATAATGGATTTTATATATAGTGTGATTGGCTGACATTTGCTCTGACTTAACACTCATTAACCATCACCGACATCTATAGAGATGAACTCTTTACCTCTGGTGGAGAGAGCACCCACCCACCCACACACACACACGCGCACACACACACGCGCACACACACACGCGCACACACACACACACACACACGCACGCACGCGCACACGCACGCACACACACACACACACACACTGCACACACACACTGCACACACACACTGCACACACACACACACACACACACACACACACACACACACACACACACACACACACACACACACACACACACACACACACACACACACACACACACACTGCACACTGCACACTGCACACACACACGGACACACACACACACGGACACACTAATGACTCCTCAGTATGACAGGTCAGGAGTGGACATTACATGAGAGTGATTCAGTGGACTAGATACAGGACACACGCTTCCTGTCCTGACCACTTACACACACTCCTTAAATTATGACACACACACACAGATCTGACATGGCCTGATTATATAGGACATGTGATCACCCTGGAATACAGAGAAGAGTAACTGAGGCATACTGCATGCACAAGGCATCAGCCTAAAATATGCTGACATTTGACAAAAATAAGCTTGAAAGCAATACCTTCTCTCCCTCTTTTTCAAATACAGACACACAAATCCAGCCATGTAGTCTCATAGATCCTCCCGCAGTTCTCTACGTATCAGAGGACCCATCCATAATGTTACTGCTGTCATAACCACTCACATTTTTACTATTCAACAGCTTTCTGTACACATCAAATATCAACAGACAATCATAGTGTGTGTGCGTGTGTCTGTGTGTGAGTGTGCAGGAGATTCAAATCAAGCAGGACATCTCATTATTCTGCGACTGGCATGGGGATTGAAAAGGTTTTTCAACAATAACAAAACTCGTAGAATCTAACCTTGACAACCATTGTCTAACTAGCTCTCTTTTGTAACTGTCTACTGAGTAATGTACTGTTAAGAGATGACTCAGGGCAAGTCCTTCATCATCTCTGTATCTCTCTGTCTCTCTCTGTATCTATCTCTGTCTCTCCATCTCTGTCTCTCTCTGTATATCTCTCTCTCTCTGTATCTCTCTCTCTCTGTATTGATCTCTGTCTCTCTCTGTCTCTCTCTGTATCTATCTCTGTCTCTCCATCTCTGTCTCTCTCTGTATATATATCTCTCTCTGTAAGTCTCTCTCTCTGTATCTCTCTCTATATCTCTCTGTTTCTCTCTCTCTGTCTCTCTCTGTCTCTCTCTGTATCTCTCTGTTTCTCTCTCTCTGTCTCTCTCTCTCTGTATCTCTGTCTCTCTCTGTATATATCTCTGTCTCTCTCTGTATCTCTCTCTGTATCTCTCTCTGTATCTCTCTCTGTCTCTCTCTGTCTCTCTCTGTCTCTCTTTATATCTCTCTCTGTTTCTCTCTGTCTCTCTTTATCTCTCTCTGTCTCTCTCTGTCTCTCTATCTCTCTCTCTCTCTCTGTCTCTCTCTGTCTCTCTGTGTCTCTCTCTGTCTCTCTCTATCTCTCTCTGTCTCTCTATATCTCTGTCTCTCTCTGTCTCTCTGTGTCTCTCTCAGTCTCTCTCTGTCTCTCTATATCTCTCTCTGTCTCTCTATATCTCTCTCTGTCTCTCTCTGTCTCTCTATATCTCTCTCTGTCTCTCTATATCTCTCTCTGTCTCTCTATATCTATCTCTGTCTCTCTATATCTCTCTCTGTCTCTCTCTGTCTCGCTATGTCTCTCTCGGTCTCTCTCTGTCTCTCTATGTCTCTCTCTGTCTCTCTCTGTCTCTCTCTGTCTCTCTCTGTCTCTCTATGTCTCTGTCTGTCTCACTCAGTCTCTCAATTCAATTCAATTCAAGGGGCTTTATTGGCATGGGAAACATGTTAACATTGCCAAAGCAAGTGAGGTAGATAATATACAAAAGTGAAATAATCAATAAAAATTAACAGTAAACATTAAACATACAGAAGTTTCAAAAGAATAAAGACATTACAAATGTCATATTATGTATATATACAGTGTTGTAGCAATGTACAAATGGTTAAAGTACACAAGGGAAAATTAATAAGCATAAATATAGGTTTGTATTTACAATGGTGTTTGTTCTACACTGGTTGCCCTTTCCTTGTGGCAACAGGTCACAAATCTTGCTGCTGTGATGGCACACTGTGGTATTTCACCCAGAGATATGGGAGTCTATCAAAAGTGGGTTTGTTTTCGAATTCATTGTGGATCTGTGGAATCTGAGGGAAATATGTGTCTCTAATATGGTCATACATTGGGCAGGAGGTTAGGAAGTGCAGCTCAGTTTCCACCTCATTTTGTGGGCAGTGTGCACATAGCCTGTCTTCTCTTGAGAGCCATGTCTGCCTACGGCAGCCTTTCTCAATAGCAAGGCTATGCTCACTGAGTCTGTACATAATCCTAGCTTTCCTTAAGTTTGGGTCAGTCCCAGTGGTCAGGTATTCTGCCACTGTGTACTCTCTGTTTAAGGCAAAAAAGCATTCTAGTTTGCTCTGGGTTTTTTTGTTAACCTTTCTGGGAAGGGGGTTCCGCTAGCGGACACCTAGCCTACAGCCAGTGAAATTGCAGGGCGCCAAATTCAAACAGAAAACTCATAATTAAAATTCCTCAAACATACAAGTATTATACACCATTTTAAAGATAAACTTCTCGTTAATCCAACAACAGTACCCGATTTCAAAAAGGCATTACGGTGAAAGCACACCATGCGATTATGTTAGGTCAGCGCCTAGCCACAGAAACCATACAACCATTTTCCAACCAAGGAGAGGTGTCACAAAAGTCAGAAATAGAGTTAAAATGAATCACTAACCTTTGATGATCTTCATCTGGTGGCACTCCCAGGACTCCATGTTAGACAATAAATGTTTGTTTTGTTCGATAAAGTTAATCTTTATGTCCAAAAACCTCATTTGAAATTGGCGTGTTATGTTCAGAAATGCATTGTCTCAAACAAACATCCGGTGAAAATGCAGAGAGCCACATCAAATTACAGAAATACTCATCATAAACATTGATATAAGATACAAGTGTTATACATACGATTCAAGATACACTTCTTGTTAATCCAGCTGCTGTGTCCGATTTCAAAAAGGCTTTACGGTGAAAGCACACCATGCGATTATGTTAGGTCAGCGCCTAGCCACAGAAAACCATACAGCCATTTTCCAACCAAGGAGAGGTGTCACAAAAGTCAGAAATAGCGTTAAAATAAATCACTAACCTTTGATGATCTTCATCTGGTGGCACTCCCAGGTCTCCATGTTAGACAATAAATGTTTGTTTTGTTCGATAAAGTGAATCTTTATGTCCAAATACCTCCTTTTTGTTCACGCGTTTAGTTCCCTATTCCAAATGCACAAGACGCGGGCACTAAGTCCAGACAAAAAGTCAAAAAAGTTCCATTAAAGTTTGTAGAAACATGTCAAACGATGTATAGAATCAATCTTTAGGATGTTTTTATCATAAATCTTCAATAATATTCCAACCGGACAATTCCTTTGTCTTTAGAAATGAAAGGGAACGGAGCTCTTGCCCACGGCTGTGCACGTGACTAAACTAAAGGCTTTCAGCCAGACCACTGGTTCCAACAGCTCTTATTCGCTCTCCTTTTACAATAGAAGCCTGAAACAACATTCTAAAGACTGTTGACATCTAGTGGAAGCCTTAGGAAGTGCAATCTGACCCCACAGACACTGGATATTCGATAGGCATTCACTTGAAAACTACAAACCTCAGAATTCCCACTTCCTAGTTGGATTTTTCTCAGGTTTTCGCCTGCCATATGAGTTCTGTTATACTCACAGACATTATTTTAACAGTTTTGGAAACTGTAGAGTTTTTTTGATCCAAATCCACTAATTATATGCATATAATATAGCTTATGGGCCTAAGTAAAAGGCAGTTTACTCTGGGCATGCTTTTCATCCAAACTTCCCAATGCTGCCCCTTTTCCCTAAAGAGTTTATTCTTTCCAATGTGTCAAGTAATTATCTTTTTATTTTCTCATGATTTGGTTTGGTCTAATTGTGCTGCTGTCCTGGGGCTCTGTGGGGTGTGTTTGTGTTTGTGAACAGAGCCCCAGGACCAGCTTGCTTAGGGGACTCTTCTCCAGGTTCATCTCTGTAGATGATGGCTTTGTTGTGGAAAGTTTGGGAATCGCTTCCTTTTAGGTGGTTGTAGAATTTAACGTCTCATTTCTGGATTTTGATAATTAGTGGGTATCGGCCTAATTCTGCTCTGCATGCATTATTTGGTGTTTTACGTTGTACATGGAGGATATTTTTGCTGAATTCTTCATGCAGAGTCTCAATTTGGTGTTTGTCCCATTTTGTGAATTGTTGGTGAGCGGACCCCAGACCTCACAACCATAAAGGGCAATGGCATAGAATGCCCTTCTTGCCTTGTCTCTCAGATCTCTCTACATCTCTCTCTGTATCGCTCTGTCTTTCTCTGTCTCTCTCTGTATCTATCTGTTGCTCTATGTCTCTCTCTATCTCTCTCTCTCTCTCCAATTCTCTCATTTGTCAATAGAATAATATTTAGCTTTGGCTAGAGGTGGTGTTAGGTTTACCATGTTCAACAGACATATAGATGGATGAGCTTATGTGTGTTGGTGTGCCTGTGCAATCATCTGTGGGATCTCCTGTAGTCCACTGAGCTGAAGCCTAGGCCTCTTCAGGTCTCAAGCAAGGTTACTCATAATGGTGCGCACACACACACACACACACACACACACACACACACACACACACACACACACACACACACACACACACACACACACACACACACACACACACACACACACACACACACACACACACACACACACACACACACACACACACACACACACACCAACTCCTCAGCTGCCCATTTTGGATACATTATAATTCGCTTGCTTGCACTTCACTTCTCCTCCGCTCTCCTCTGTAATGTTCTACCTTTCCTTTCTTCTCCTCCGCTCTCCTCTGTAATGTTCTACCTTTCCTTTCTTCTCCTCTGCTCTCCTCTGTAATGTTCTACCTTTCCTTTCTTCTCCTCCGCTCTCCTCTGTAATGTTCTACCTTTCCTTTCTTCTCCTCCGCTCTCCTCTGTAATGTTCTACCTTTCCTTTCTTCTCCTCCGCTCTCCTCTGTAATGTTCTACCTTTCCTTTCTTCTCCTCCGCTCTCCTCTGTAATGTTCTACCTTTCCTCTCTTCTCTGCATCACAGCTCTATCTCTCTCTGCTTTTCCATATCAATATTTTAGCTGCTGCTTTAATGTGCATTTAATGACAGCAATCTCCAGTTGAACACTCCTCTCCTCTGTTCCTCTGAAATGGACACTAGGAGAGAAGGATGAAAGGATAGAGAGAGAGAGAGAGAGAGAGAGAGAGAGAGAGAGAGAGAGAGAGAGAGAGAGAGAGAGAGAGAGAGAGAGAGAGAGAGAGAGAGAGAGAGAGAGAAAGAGAGAGAGAGAGAGAGAGAGAGAGAGAGAGAGAAAGCAGAGAGAGAGAGAGAGAGAGAGAGAGAGCGAGAGAGAGAGAGCAAGAGAGAGAGAGAGAGAGAAAGAGAGAGAGAGAGAGAGAAAGAGAGAGAGAGAGAGCGAAAGAGAGAGAGAGAGAGAGAAAGAGAGAGAGCGAGAGAGAGGGGACATTGAGTGATGTGACTGTTAGAGTTACATGTGTGTTTCCAGGTAATAGGGGTTTAAATACAGCAGGTAGCATTTACCCTGATCCTCTTAATGATGTTTAAAATGCCAGGTTCTTGGAAACAGTCGTGTGTGTGTCTGTGTGTTTTAGCTAGAGACAGAATCACATGGCCGTAGTTGTGTTAATGAAGACTTCAGACACTTAGCACACTAAGCCATCAACCTTATGCTCTAACGCTGTATAATCCTACAGATTTAACTCAGGCCTGGAGTGTGTGTATGTGTGTGGCTGTGTGTCGCAAAAAGCATGGATAGAGCTCTACAGCAGAGTCTCACAACTCAATCGCTGGTTGAAAACTGTTTTCTGCCCCTCCCAAAAGATAGAATTTGTCGATAATTGGCCCTCTTTCTGGGACTCACCCACAAACAGGACCAAGCCTGGCCTGTTGAGGAGTGACGGACTCCATCCTAGCTGGAGGGGTGCTCTCATCTTATCTACGAACATAGACAGGGCTCTAACTCCTCTAGCTCCACAATGAAATAGGGTGCAGGCCAGGCAGCAGGCTGTTAGCCAGCCTGCCAGCTTAGTGGAGTCTGCCACTAGCACAGTCAGCGTAGTCAGCTCAGCTTTCCCCATTGAGACCGTGTCTGTGCCTCGATCTAGGTTGGGCAAAATTAAAAATGGCGGTGTTCGCTTTAGCAATCTCACTAGTATAAAGACCTCCTCCATTCCTGCCATTATTGAAAGAGATTGTGATACCTCACATCTCAAAATTGGGTTACTTTAATGTTAGATCCCTCACTTCCAAGGCAGTTATAGTCAATGAACTAATCACTGATAATAATCTTGATGTGATTGGCCTGACTGAAACATGGCTTAAGCCTGATGAATTTACTGTGTTAAATGAGGCCTCACCCCCTGGTTACACTAGTGACCATACCCCCGTGCATCCGGCAAAGGCGGAGGTGTTGCTAACATTTACGATAGCAAATTTCAATTTACAAAAAAAATAACAATGACGTTTTCGTCTTTTGAGCTTCTAGTCATGAAATCTATGCAGCCTACTCACTCACTTTTTATAGCTACTGTTTACAGGCCTCCTGGGCCATATGCAGTGTTCCTCACTGAGTTCCCTGAATTCCTATCGGATCTTGTAGTCATAGCAGATAATATTCTAATTTTTGGTGACTTTAACATTCACATGGAAAAGTCCACAGACCCACTCCAAAAGGCTTTCGGAGCCATCATCGACTCAGTGGGTTTTGTCCAACATGTCTCTGGACCTACTCACTGCCACAGTCATACTCTGGACCTAGTTTTGTCCCATGGAATAAATGTTGTGGATCTAAATGTTTTTCCTCATAATCCTGGACTATCGGACCACCATTTTATTACGTTTGCAATTGCAACAAATAATCTGCTCAGACCCCAACCAAGGAGCATTAAAAGTCGTGCTATAAATTCTCAGACAACCCAAAGATTCCTTGATGCCCTTCCAGACTGCCTCTGCCTACCCAAGGACGTCAGAGGACAAAAATCAGTTAACCACCTAACCGAGGAACTCAATTTAACCTTGCGCAATACCCTAGATGCAGTTGCACCCCTAAAAACTAAAAACATCTGTCATAAGAAACTAGCTCCCTGGTATACAGAAAATACACGAGCTCTGAAGCAAGCTTCCAGAAAATTGGAACGGAAATGGCGCCACACCAAACTGGAAGTCTTCCGACTAGCTTGGAAAGACAGTACCGTGCAGTATCGAAGAGCCCTCACTGCTGCTCGATCATCCTATTTTTCCAACTTAATTGAGGAAAATAAGAACAATCCGAAATTTCCTTTTGATACTGTCGCAAAGCTAACTAAAAAGCAGCCTTCGCAAATGGAGGATGGCTTTCACTTCAGCAGTAATAAATTTATGAACTTCTTTGAGGAAAAGATCATGATCATTAGAAAGCAAATTACAGACTCCTCTTTAAATCTGGGTATTCCTCCAAAGCTCCATTGTCCTGAGTCTACACAACTCTGCCAGGACCTAGGATCAAGGGAGATACTAAAGTGTTTTAGTACTATATCTCTTGACGCAATGATGAAAATAATCATGGCCTCCAAACCCTCAAGCTGCATACTGGACCCTATTCCAACTAAACTACTGAAAGAGCTGCTTCCTGTGCTTGGCCCTCCTATGTTGAACATAATAAACGGCTCTCTATCCACCGGATGTGTACCAAGCTCACTAAAAGTGGCAGTAATAAAGCCTCTCTTGAAAAAGCCGAATCTTGACCCAGAAATTATAAAAAACTATCGGCCTATATCGAATCTTCCATTCCTCTCAAAAATTTTAGAAAAAGCTGTTGCACAGCAACTCACTGCCTTCCTGAAGACAAACAATGTATACGAAACGCTTCAGTCTGGTTTTAGACCCCATCATAGCACTGAGACTGCACTTGTGAAGGTGGTAAATGACCTTTTAACCTGTTAGGGCTAGGGGGCAGCATTGACACGGCTGGATAAAAAACATACCCGATTTAATCTGGTTACCACTCCTACTCAGTAACTAGAATATGCATATACTTATTACATATGGATAGAAAACACCCTAAATTTTCTAAAACTGTTTGAATGGTGTCTGTGAGTATAACAGAACTCAAATGGCAGGTCAAAACCTGAGAGATTCCTTTACAGGAAGTGGCCTGTCTGACCATTTCTGGAACTTCTTTGCCATCTCTATCATTTACTAAGGATCTCTGCTCTAACGTGACACTTCCCACGTCTTCCATAGGCTCTCATAGCCCGGGAAAAAAGAGAATGTCGTCATTCCAGCCCCAGGCTGAAACACATTATCGCCTTTCTCAAGTGGCCCATCAAGAGACACTAGCTTATGCGCGTGACCCCGACCGCCCCCGCCTTTGGGATTTTTTCCTCTGTTTGCCGAAAAGGAGATTCCCTGTCGGAATATTATCGCTTTTCTACGAGAAAAATGACGTAAAAATTGATTTTAAACAGCGGTTGACATGCTTCGACGTACGGCAATGGAATACTTTGAATTTTATTGTCAGGAATTGCGCCAAGCGCGCGACACTTCTTTACTATTTCGGATAGTGTCTGGAACGCACGAACAAAACGCCGCTATTCGGATATAACGATGGATTATTTTGGACCAAACCAACATTTGTTATTGAAGTAGACGTCCTGGGTGTGCATTCTGACGAAGACAACAAAAGGTAATGACATTTTTATAATAGTAAATATGATTATGGTGAGTGCTAAACTTGCCGGGTGTCTAAATAGCGAGCCCGTGATGCCTGGGCTATGTACTTAGAATATTGCAAAATGTGCTTTCACCAAAAAGCTATTTTAAAATCGGACATATCGAGTGCATAGAGGAGGTCTGTATCTATAATTCTTAAAATAATTGTTATGCTTTTTGTGAACGTTTATCGTGAGTAATTTAGTAAAATGTTAGCGAATTCCCCGTAAGTTTGCGGGGGGTATGCTAGTTCTGAACGTCACATGCTAATGTAAAAAGCTGGTTTTTGATATAAATATGAACTTGATTGAACAAAACATGCATGTATTGTATAACATAATGTCCTAGGGTTGTCATCTGATGAAGATCATCAAAGGTGAGTGCTGCATTTAGCTGTCTTCTGGGTTTTGGTGACATTATATGCTGGCTTGAAAAATGGGTGTCTGATTATTTCTGGCTTGGTACTCTGCTGACATAATCTAATGTTTTGCTTTCGTTGTAAAGCCTTTTTGAAATCGGACAGTGTGGTTAGATTAACGAGAGTCTTATCTTTAAATGGCTGTAAAATAGTCATATGTTTGAGAAATTGAAGTAATATGATTTTGAAGATTTTGAAAATCGCGCCACAGGCTGGCAGTGGCTGTTACGTAGGTGGGACGAATTCGTCCCGCCGGTCCCATAGAGGTTAATGACGTCAGACCGAGGCTCTGCATCTGTCCTCGTGCTCCTAGATCTTAGTGCCGCTTTTGATACCATCGATCACCACATTCTTTTGGAGAGATTGGAAACCCAAATTGGTCTACATGGACAAGTTCTGGCCTGGTTTAGATCTTATCTGTCGGAAAGATATCAGTTTGTCTCTGTGAATGGTTTGTCCTCTGACAAATCAATTGTAAATTTCGGTGTTCCTCAAGGTTCTGTTTTAGGACCACTATTGTTTTCACTATATATTTTACCTCTTGGGGATGTTATTCGAAAACATAATGTTCAATTTCACTGCTATGCGGACGACACACAGCTGTACATTTCAATGAAACATGGTGAAGCCCCAAAATTGCCCTCGCTAGAAGCCTGTGTTACAGACATAAAGAAGTGGATGGCTGCAAACTTTCTACTTTTAAACTCGGACAAAACAGAGATGCTTGTTCTAGGTCCCAAGAAACAAAGAGATCTTCTGTTGAATCTGACAATTAATCTGGATGGTTGTACAGTCGTCTCAAATAAAACTGTGAAGGACCTCGGCGTTACTCTGGACCCTGATCTCTCTTTTGAAGAACATATCAAGACTGTTTCGAGGACAGCTTTTTTCCATCTACGTAACATTGCAAAAATCAGACATTTTCTGTCCAAAAATGATGCAGAAAAATTAATCCATGCTTTTGTTACTTCTAGGCTGGACTACTGCAATGCTCTACTTTCCGGCTACCCGGATAAAGCACTAAATAAACTTCAGTCAGTGCTAAATACGGCTGCTAGAATCCTGACTAGAACCAAAAAATTTGATCAAATTACTCCAGTGCTAGCCTCCCTACACTGGCTTCCTGTTAAGGCAAGGGCTGATTTCAAGGTTTCACTGCTAACCTACAAAGCATTACATGGGCTTGCTCCTACCTATCTTTCCGATTTGGTCCTGCCGTACATACCTACACGTACGCTACGGTCACAAGACGCAGGCCTCCTAATTGTCCCTAGAATTTCTAAGCAAACGGCTGGAGGTAGGGCTTTCTCCTATAGAGCTCCATTTTTATGGAATGGTCTGCCTACCAATGTGAGAGACGCAGACTCAGTCTCAACCTTTAAGTCTTTACTGAAGACTTATCTCTTCAGTAGGTCCTATGATTAACCTGTTAGGGCTAGGGGGCAGTATTTGCACGGCTGGATAAAAAAAATGTACCCGATTTAATCTGGTTACTAATCCTACCCAGTAACTAGAATATGCATATACTTATTATATATGGATACAAAACACTCTAAAGTTTCTAAAACTGTTTGAATGGTGTCTGTGAGTATAACAGAACTCATTTGGCAGGCAAAACCCTGAGACATTTTCTGATAGGAAGTGGATACCTGATGTGTTGTATTACCTTTAAACCTATGCCATTGAAAAACACAGGGGCTGAGGAATATTTTGGCACTTCCTATTGCTTCCACTAGATGTCACCAGCCTTTACAAAGTGTTTTGAGTCTTCTGGAGGGAGATCTGACCGAACAAGAGCCATGGAACGATGATGTCCCATTAGACACCTGGCGCGCGAGTTCATGTTGGGTACCCTCGTTCCAATACGTTATAAAAGAGTATGCATTCGTCCACCTTGAATATTATTCATGTTCTGGTTAAAAAAGCCCCTAATGATTTATGCTATACAACGTTTGACATGTTTGAACGAACGTAAATATATTTTTTCCCCTCGTTCATGACGAGAAGTCCGGCTGGCTTAGATCATGTGCTAACAAGACGGAGATTTTTGGACATAAATGATGAGCTTTTTTGAACAAAACTACATTCGTTATGGACCTGTGATACCTGGAAGTGACATCTGATGAAGAGAATCAAAGGTAATGGATTATTTACATAGTATTTTCGATTTTAGATCTCCCCAACATGACGACTAGTCTGTATCGCAACGCGTATTTTTCTGGGCGCAGTGCTCAGATTATTGCAAAGTGTGATTTCCCAGTAAGGTTATTTTTAAATCTGGCAAGTTGATTGCGTTCAAGAGATGTAAATCTATAATTCTTTAAATGACAATATAATATTTTACCAATGTTTTCTAATTTTAATTATTTAATTTGTGATGCTGACTTGACTGCCGGTTATTGGAGGGAAACGATTTCCTCAACATCAATGCCATAGTAAAACGCTGTTTTTGGATATAAATATGAACTTGATAGAACTAAAAATGCATGCATTGTCTAACATAATGTCCTAGGAGTGTCATCTGATGGAGATTGTAAAAGGTTAGTGCATCATTTTAGCTGGTTTTATGGTTTTGGTGACCCTGTCTTTGAATTGACAAAACATTACACACAACTCTTGTAAATGTACTGTCCTAACATACTCTAAATTTATGCTTTGGCCGTAAAACCTTTTTGAAATCGTAAAACGTGGTTAGATTAAGGAGATGTTTATCTTTCAAAGGGTGTAAAATAGTTGTATGTTTGAAAAATTTGAATTTTGACATTTATTTGGATTCAAATTTGCCGCTCTTGAAATGCAACTGCTGTTGATGGAGTGCACCACGGGGGGGACGCCTGCGTCCCACCTAGCCCATAGAGGTTAAGTATAGTCTGGCCCAGGAGTGTGAAGGTGAACGGAAAGGCTGGAGCAACGAACCGCCCTTGCTGTCTCTGCCTTGCCGGTTCGCCTCTTTCCACTGGGATTCTCTGCCTCTAACCCTTTTACAGGGGCTGAGTCACTGGCCTACTGGTGTTCTTCCATGCCGGCCATGGGAGGGGTGCGTCACTTGAGTGGGTTGAGTCACTGACGTGGTCTTCCTGTCTGGGTTGGCGCCCCCCCTTTGGGTTGTGTTATGGCGGAGATCGTTGTGGGCTATACTCGGCCTTGTCTTCGGACGGTAAGTTGGTGGTTGGAGACATCCCTCTAGTGGTGTGGGGGCTGTGCTTTGGCAAAGTGGGTGGGGTTATATCCTGCCTGTTTGGCCCTGTCCGGGGGTATCATCGGATGGGGCCACAGTGTCTTCTGATCCCTCCTGTCTCAGCCTCCAGTATTTATGCTGCAGTAGTTTATGTGTCGGGGGGCTAGAGTCAGTCTGTTACATCTGGAGTATTTCTCTTGTCTTATCCGGTGTCCTGTGTGTATTTAAACATGCTCTCTCTAATTCTCTCTTTCCCTCTTTCTGTCTTTCTCTCGGAGGACCTGAGCCCTAGGACCATGCCTCAGGACTACCTGGTATGATGACTCCTTGCTGTCCCCAGTCCACCTGGCCGTGCTGCTGCTCCAGTTTCAACTGTTCTGCCTGCGGCTATGGAACCCTGACCTGTTCACCGGACGTGCTTGTTGCACCCTCGACAACTACTATGATTATTATTATTTGACCATGCTGGTCATTTATGAACATTTTAACATTTTAATATCTTGACCATGTTCTGTTATAATATCCACCCTGCACAGCCAGAAGAGGACTGGCCACCCCTCATAGCCTGGTTCCTCTCTAGGTTTCTTCCTAGGTTTTTGGCCTTTCTAGGGAGTTTTTCCTAGGGAGTTTTTCCTAGCCACCGTGCTTCTTTCACATGCTTTGCTTGCTGTTTGGGGTTTTAGGCTGGGTTTCTGTACAGCACTTTGAGAATATCAGCTGATGTACGAAGGGCTATATAAAAATAAATTTTATTTGATTTTTGATTTGATGAGGGTCTGCTATACAAATTGATGGAAAGTGGTGTTGGGGGAAAAACATACGACATTATAAAATCCATGTAAACAAACAACAAGTGTGTGGTTAAAATTGGCAAAAACACACACATTTCTTCCCACAGGGCCGTGGGGTGAGACAGGGATGCAGCTTTAGCCCCACCCTCTTCAACATATATATCAACGAATTGACAAGGGCACGAGAATAGTCTGCAGCAACCGGCCTCATCCTACTAAAATCTGAAGTCAAATGTCTACTGTTTGCTGATGATCTGGTGCTTCTGTCAACAACCAAGGAGGGCCTACAGCAGCACCTAGAAATTCTGCACAGATTCTGTCAGACCTGGGCCCTGACAGTAACTCTCCGTAAGACCAAAATAATGGTGTTCCAAAAAAGGTCCAGTCACCAGGACCATAAATAAAAATTCCATTTAGACAGCATAGCCCTAGAGCACACAACAAACTATACATAACTTGGCCTAAACATCAGCGCCACAGGTAACTTCCACAAAGCTGTGAATGATCTGAAAGACAAGGCAAGAAGGGCCTTCTATGCCATCAAAAGGAACATAACATTTCACATACCAATTAGGATCTGACTAAAAATACTTGAATCAGTTAAAGAACCCATTGCCTTTTATGGTTGTGAGGTCTGGGGTCCACTCACCAACCAAGAATTCACAAAATGGGGCAAAAACCAAATTGAGACTCTGCATGCAGAATTCTGCAAAAATATCCCCCGTGTAGAACGTAAAACACCAAATAATGCATGCAGAGCAGAATTAAGCTGATACCCACTAATTATCCGAATCCAGAAAAGAGCCGTTAAATTCTACAACCACCTAAAAGGAAGCGATTGCCAAAACCTTCCTTAACAAAGCCATCACCTACAGAGAAATAAACCTGGAGAAGAGCCCCCTAAGCAAGCTGGTCCTGGGGCTCTGTTCACAAACACAAACACACCCCACAGAGCCCCAGGACAGCATTACAATTAGACCAAACCAAATCATGAGAAAACAAAAAGATAATTACTTAACACATTAAAAAAAAAATCCCCAAAAACAGAGCAAACTAAAATGCTATTTGGCCTTAGAGACTACACAGTGGCAGAATACCGGACCACTGTGACGGACCCAAACTTAAGGAAAACTTTGACTATGTACAGACTCAGTGAGCATAGCTATTGAGAAAGGCCGCCGTAGGCAGACCTGGCTCTCAAGAGAAGACAGGCTATGTGCGCACTGCCAACAAAATGAGGTGGAAACTGAGCTGCACTTCCTAACCTCCTGCCAAATGTATGACCATATTAGAGACACATATTTCCCTCAGATTACACAGATCCACAATGAATTTGAAAACAAACCAGATTTTGATAAACTCCCATATCTACTGGGTGAAATACCACAGTGTTCCATCACAGCAGCAAGATTTGTGACCTGTTACCATAAGAAAAGGTCAACCAGTGAAGAACAAACATAATTGTAAATACAACTTGTATTTATTTATTTGTTTTTGTACTTTATCCATTTGCACATCATTACAACATTGTATATGAACATACTATGACATTTGTAATGCATTTTGGAACAGCAATGTTTACTGTTAATTTTTATTGTTTATTTCACTTTTGTATATTATCTACTTCACATGCTTTGGCAATGTTAACATATGTTTCTCATGCCAATAAAGCACCTTGGATTGAATGGAGAGAGAGAGCAATTTTTCTATTTATTTTACTAGGCAAGTCAGTTAAGAACAAATTCTTATTTTCAATGACAGCCTAGGAACAGTGGGTTAACTGCCTTGTTCAGGGGCAGAACAACAGATTTGTACCTTGTCAGCTCAGGGATTCGATCTTGCAACTTTTCGATTACTAGTCCAAAGCTCTAACCAGTAGGCTACGCTGCCGCCCCAAGATGGAGGGAGGGAGCGTAATAGGTGGTATATTACAGTAGTAGAGTGAGATATCATGACAGAATAGGTGGACAGGAGGGTTCAGCACTACCATAGCTGCTCTACACAGATTCTCCCTCCTCCCTTCCATTTAGTTAAAGACAGAGAGCTAGTTAGACAATGGTTGTGAAGGTTAGATCCGACGTGGACATGCGAAAGCACTCAGCGAGATTATCGTAGAACTTGGGCCTTCTCCCTCAAAGTCCATCCAAACTGTACTGTGTGTGTGTGTGTGTGTGTGTGTGTGTGTGTGTGTGTGTGTGTGTGTGTGTGTGTGTGTGTGTGTGTGTGTGTGTGTGTGTGTGTGTGTGTGTGTGTGTGTGTGTGTGTAGCTGACGCAGCCTGCTGTCTAGTGGTGTAAAGTACTTAAGTTAAAATACTTTAAAGTACTACTTAAGAAGTTTTGGGCTGTATCTGTACTTTACTTTAAAATGTATATTTTTGACAACTTTTACCTTTACTTCAATACATTCCCCCCAAAATAATGTACTTTTTTTCTCCATACATTTTCCCTGGCGACCAAAAGTACTCATTACATTTTGAATGCTTAGCAGGATAGAAAAATTGTCAAATTCAAGTACTTATCAAGAGAACACGTGGTCATCCCTACTGCCCCTGGCCTGGCGGACTCACTAAACACAAATGCATCTTTTGTAAATAATGTCTTAGTGTTGGAGTGTGACCCTGGCTATCTGTAAATAATGTCTGAGTGTTGGAGTGTGACCCTGGCTATCTGTAAATAATGTCTGAGTGTTGGAGTGTGACCCTGGCTATCTGTAATTAATGTCTTAGTGTTGGAGTGTGACCCTGGCTATCTGTAAATAATGTCTTAGTGTTGGAGTGTGACCCTGGCTATCTGTAAATAATGTCTGAGTGTTGGAGTGTGACCCTGGCTATCTGTAAATAATGTCTGAGTGTTGGAGTGTGACCCTGTGTCACGGTTGTCGTAAGGATTGGACCAAAATGCAGCGGGAATATGTATACTCATCTTCTTTTTTATTGAAGAAGGAGAAACAACTAAATACATATACAAAAAGAACAAAACAAAACAGTCCTGTCAGGTGCAACAAACACTAAACAAGGAAACAACTACCCACAAACTCCCACAGAAAAACACCCCTCTTAAATAGGACCTTCAATTAGAAGCAACTAGGAGCAGCTGCTTCCAATTGAAAGTCAACCCAACAAACACCACATAGAAATAGACATACTAGAACTAACATAGAAATAGACTAACAAGAACATAACCCAACAAACCCCGAAACACTCTAAACAAACACCCCTCTTAAATAAGAACATAGCCCAACAAACCCCGAAACACTCTAAACAAACACACCCCTGCCACGTCCTGACCAAACTACAATAACAAATAACCCCTTATACTGGTCAGGACGTGACACCCTGGCTATCTGTAATTAATGTCTGAGTGTTGTAGTGTGACCCTGGCTATCTGTAAATAATGTCTGAGTGTTGGAGTGTGACCCTGGCTATCTGTAATTAATGTCTGAGTGTTGTAGTGTGACCCTGACTATCTGTAAATAATGTCTGAGTGTTGGAGTGTGACCCTGGCTATCTGTAAATAATGTCTGAGTGTTGGAGTGTGACCCTGGCTATCTGTAAATAATGTCTTAGTGTTGGAGTGTGACCCTGGCTATCTGTAAATAATGTCTGAGTGTTGGACTGTGACCCTGGCTATCTGTAAATAATGTCTGAGTGTTGGAGTGTGACCCTGGCTATCTGTAAATAATGTCTGAGTGTTGTAGTGTGACCCTGGCTATCTGTAAATAATGTCTGAGTGTTGGAGTGTGACCCTGGCTATCTGTAAATAATGTCTTAGTGTTGGAGTGTGACCCTGGCTATCTGTAAATAATGTCTGAGTGTTGGAGTGTGACCCTGGCTATCTGTAAATAATGTCTGAGTGTTGGAGTGTGACCCTGGCTATCTGTAAACATGGTGCCGTCCACTTTGATTAATATAAGGAATTTGAAATGATTTATACTTTTACTTTTGATACTTAAGTATATTTTTGCAATTACAATTACTTTTGATAAATAAGTACTATTAAAACCAAATACCATTATACTAAATATGACAATTGGGTACTTTTTGCACTACTGCTGCTGTCTACTGTGAGCTCTTAGTAACACCAAAGACCACAGGCAGGACACACACACACACACACACACACACACACACACACACACACACACACACACACACACACACACACACACACACACACACACACACACACACACACACACACACACACACACACACACACACACACACACACACACACAGAGAGAGAGAGAAGTAACGCAGTCTGGCAGGTGAAGAGAGGATGAGGACACATTAGGGTTAATCAGGCGTTGGCTCTCTGACCACTTCAGAGTTTGTGTGTGTGTGTGTGTGTGTGTGTGTGTGTGTGTGTGTGTGTGTGTGTGTGTGTGTGTGTGTGTGTGTGTGTGTGTGTGTGTGTGTGTGTGTGTGTGTGTGTGTGTGTGTGTGTGTGTATGTGTGTGTGTGTGTGTGTGTGTATCCTTAATGATCTCACTCATCCCATCAGAGATTTGTGCCTTCTCACTTATTCATCTGCCACTCTTAGAGGTGAAATGGAGGGAGGGAGTGAGAGAGCGAGGGAGATGGAGGGAGGGAGGGAGGGAGGGAGAAAGAGAGAGGGGGGAGGAGGGAGAGGGAGGGAGGGAGGGAGGGAGGGAGGGAGGGAGGAGGGAGGGAGGGAGGGGGAGGGAGGAGGGAGGGAGGGAGGGAGGGAGGGAGGGAGGGAGGGAGGGAGGGAGGGAGAAAGAGAGAGGGGGAGGAGGGAGAGGGAGGGAGGGAGCGAGAGAGGGAGATGGAGGGAGGGAGCGAGAGAGAGAGGGAGAGGGAGGGAGGGAGAGAGATATCAGACAGGGATCAGAGTGAAGAAGGAAGTGGAGAGAAAGAGAATAAGAGAGATGGAAAAAGACAGAGCACCGGATGAATTAGAGTGTAAAGCCCAGTAGGGAGTATCACCATGTGACACGCTCTACATCAAACTTCCCCTTACATCCTGATTTGATATGAATCAGAGATTTGAGTGAATATTCACAGGCTGTATGGACACACATTTCTAGTAGCTAATGATTGTGCCCTGAATGAACAACAAGTTGGATCAGTTGGAGTGGGGGTTTAAACCAGTCACCATGAGGCCACAGGTTAGAACATCATCTTTTAATAACAGGCTGACAGACAGACAGACAGACAGACAGACAGACAGACAGACAGACAGACAGACAGACAGACAGACAGACAGACAGACAGACAGACAGACAGACAGACAGACAGACAGACAGACAGACAGACAGACAGACAGACAGACAGACAGACAGACAGACAGACAGACAGAAAAGCAGACAGACACACACACTTTGCTAATGCGTACTAGCACTAGCAAGCTAGTCACAAGTTAAGTTCACTCATGCAATATTTCAAAATGCCACGGCTGGAGGACGAAGAGCACGCCCCCATTCTCATCGACGGGGCTGCAGTGGAGCAGGTTGACACCTTCAAGTTCCTTGGTGTTCACATCACCAACAAACTAACATGGTCCAAGCACACCAAGACAGTCGTGAAGAGGGCACGACAAAACCTATTCCCCCTCAGGAGACTGAAAAGATTTGGCATGGGTCCTCAGATCCTCAAAAGGTTCTACAGCTGCACCATCGAGAGCATTCTGACTGGTTGCATCACTGCCTGGTATGGCAACTGCTCGGCCTCTGACTGCAAGGCCCTACAGAGGGTAATGCGAACAGCCCAGTACATCACTGGGGACAAGCCTCCTGCCATCCAGGACCTCTATACCAGGCGGTGTCAGAGGAAGGCCCTGAAAATTGTCAAAGACTCCAGCCACCCTAGTCATAGACTGTTCTCTCTGCTAACACACGGAATGCGGTACCGGACCGCCAAGTCTAGGTCCAAGAGGCTTCTAAACAGTTCTACCTCCACGACATCTAATCAAATGGCTACCCAGCCTATTTTCATTGCCCCCCCCACTCCCTCTTTTACACCACAGCTACTCTCTGTTGTTATCATCTGTGCATAGTCACTTTAATAACTCTACCTACATGTACATATTACCTCAACTAACCCGTCCCCCGCACATTGACTCTGTACCGGTACCCCCTGTATATATAGCCTCACTATTGTCATTTTACTGCTGCTCTTTAATTACTTGTTACTTTTATTTCTTATTCTTATCCATATTTTTTTTAACTGCATTGTTGGTTTGGGGCTCGTAAGTAAGCATTTCACTGTAAGGTGAATACTACACCTGTTGTATTTGGCGCATATGACTAATATAATTTCATTTGATTTGTTCCACTACCTTCATCAGCCCAATCTGTCAGGGTCATCAGCCTAATCTGTCAGGGTCATCAGGCCAATCTGTCAGGGTCATCAGCCTAATCTGTCAGGGTCATCAGGCCAATCTGTCAGGGTCATCAGGCCAATCTGTCAGGGTCATCAGCCCAATCTGTCAGGGACATCAGCCCAATCTGTCAGGGTCATCAGCCCAATCTGTCAGGGACATCAGCCCAGTCTGTCAGGGTCATCAGCCTAATCTGTCAGGGTCATCATCCCAGTCTGTCGGGGTCATCAGCCCAATCTGTCAGGGTCATCAGGCCAATCTGTCAGGGTCATCAACCCAGTCTGTCAGGGTCATCAGCCCAATCTGTCAGGGTCATCAGGCCAATCTGTCAGGGTCATCAACCCAGTCTGTCAGGGTCATCAGCCCAATCTGTCAGGGTCATCAGGCCAATCTGTCATCAGCCCATGAGAACGCTTGCATATCAGCCCATGAGAAGGCTAGCATGTCAGCCCAATCTGTCAGAGTCATCAATTTATGGGGAGGCTAGCATGTCAGCCCAATCTGTCAGAGTCATCAATTTATGAGAAGGTTAGCTTGTCAGCCCATGAGGAGGCTAGCATGTCAGCCCATGAGAAGGTTAGCTTGTCAGCCCATGAGGAGGCTAGCATGTCAGCCCATGAGAAGGTTAGCATGTCAGCCCAAGAGAAGGTTAGCATATCAGCCCATGAGGAGGCTAGCATGTCAGCCCATGAGGCTAGCATGTCAGGCCATGAGGAGGCTAGCATGTCAGCCCATGAGGAGGCTAGTATGTCAGCCCATGAGAAGGTTAGCATGTCAGCCCATGAGAAGGTTAGCATGTCAGCCCATGAGAAGGTTAGCATGTCAGCCTATGAGGCTAGCATGTCAGGCCATGAGAAGGTTAGCATTTCAGCCCAAGAGAAGGTTAGCATGTCAGCCCATGAGAAGGTTAGCATGTCAGCCCATGAGAAGGTTAGCATGTCAGCCCATGAGGCTAGCATGTCAGGCCATGAGAAGGTTAGCATGTCAGCCCAAGAGAAGGTTAGCATGTCAGCCCATGAGAAGGTTAGCATGTCAGCCCATGAGGCTAGCATGTCAGGCCATGAGGAGGCTAGCATGTCAGCCCATGAGGAGGTTAGCATGTCAGCCCATGAGGCTAGCATGTCAGGCCATGAGGAGGCTAGCATGTCAGGCCATTGGGAGGTTAGCATGTCAGCCCATGAGAAGGTTAGCATGTCAGGCCATTGGGAGGTTAGCATGTCAGCCCACGAGAAGGTTAGCATGTCAGCCCATGAGGCTAGCATGTCAGGCCATGAGGAGGTTAGCATGTCAGGCCATGAGGAGGCTAGCATGTCAGGCCATTGGGAGGTTAGCATGTCAGCCCATGAGAAGGTTAGCATGTCAGCCCATGAGGCTAGCATGTCAGGCCATGAGGAGGCTAGTATGTCAGCCCATGAGGAGGCTAGCATGTCAGGCCATTGGGAGGTTAGCATGTCAGCCCATGAGAAGGTTAGCATGTCAGCCCATGAGGCTAGCATGTCAGGCCATGAGGAGGCTTGTATGTCAGCCCATGAGGAGGCTAGCATGTCAGCCCATGAGGAGGCTAGCATGTCAGGCCATTGGGAGGTTAGTATGCCAGGCCATGGGGAGGTTAGCATGGCTACTGCTTCAACTTCCACAGCCCAGCTAGCTCATCATCGCCAGCCCTGTCTCATCACGTTGAGCATGTCATCACGAGTCCACCTGCGGATTTGTCTGCAGTTGACAAACCACCCACACAACCCAAAATGTGAGTGTTTCCCACTACAGCAATCGATGTAAAATCCCAGTATTTCTCATGGTATCGGTATGGACTGTTTTATTAGCTGGAATACAGTTCGACAAGGGATACTGTTTTCTGAAAAATGTGTAAACATTTCCCAGAGGCCACTATGGAAAGCTGATTTGTTACAAACGGATATAAGGATTGGAAGCACCTTTGCAAGGCATGCTTCTGTCAGGAATTCCCATCCTGTATTGAAGTTTTGGACAGCTTCAGCCCTGACATTTTCCCTAACATCAATAACTACCAAGGCCCACCATCACCATTCCTATGACTTCATCTTCTCCACTATAGGCCGCATCAAAACATCCATCAGATCGTGCATGCTGACCGCACGTCTCAGCCATTTAGCCCTGTTGTCCTTTGAAAGGGAACTCAATGACTCTTTGGACTAAAATGAAATAATCTCCATCTTCAACACCAAGCCTAGGCGTCTACGCCTAGTGCTGTAAAACGTGAAACACAAGAAAGGTAAGCCTGAATACTGTTTATTTATGATTTGGTCTAATGTTTTCATGCGGGCCTTGGTAGGCAAAGTCTATATGTGTGTGAGTCAAAGTGAGCTACTGTATTCATACCCACCATGATTTTGGGCTATGTATAGTGAACAAAATTATAAACTCAACATGTAAAGTGTTGGTTCTACGAAATAAAAGATCCCAGAAATGTTCCATATAAACAAAAAGCCTTTTCTCTCAAATTCTGTGCACAAATTTGTTTACATCCCTGTTAGTGAGCATTTCTCCATTGTCAAGATAATCCATCCACCTGACAGGTGTGGCATATCAAGAAGCGGATTAAACAGCATGATCATTTCACAGGTGCACCTTGTGCTGGGGACAATAAAAGGCCACTCTAAAATGTACAGTTTTGTCACACAACACAATGCCACAGATGTCTCAAGTTTTGAGGGAACATGCAATTGGAATGCTGACTGCAGGTATGTTCACCAGAGCTGTTGCCAGAAAATGTAATGTTAATTTCTCTACCATAAGCCGTCTCCAACATTGTTTTAGAGAATTTGGCAGTATGTACAACAGTCCTCACAACCGCAGACCATGTGTAACCACACCAGCCAAGGACTTCCACATCCGGCTTCTTCACCTGATGGACCAGACACCTGGACAGCTGATGAAACTGTGGCTTTGCAAAATCGAAGATTTTCTGCACAAACTGTCAGAAACCGTCTCAGGGAAGCTCGTCTGCGAGCCAGTCATCCTGACCAGGATCTTGACTTGACTGCAGTTCGGTGTTGTAACCGACTTCAGTGGGCAAATGCTCACCTTCGATGGCCACTGGCACGCTGGAGAAGTGTGCTCTTCACGGATGAATCCCGATTTCAACTGTATCGGCAGATGCTAGACAGCATGTATTGTGACGTGTGGGCCAGCGGTTTGCTGATGTCAACATTGTGAACAGAGTGCCCCATGGTGGCGGTGGAGGTATGGTATGGGCAGGCATAAACTACGGACAACGAACACAACTGCATTTTATTGATGGCAATTTCAATGCACAGAGATACCTTGACGAGATCCTGAGGCCTATTGTTGTGTCATTCATCCGCCGCCATCACCTCATGTTTCAGCATGATAATGCATGGCCCCATGTCGCAAGAATATGTACACAATTCCTGGAAGCTGAAAATGTCCCAGTTCTTCCATGGCCTGCATACTCACCAGACATGTCACCAGCCATTGAACATGTTTGGGATACTCTGGATCGACGTGTACGACAGCGTGTTCCAGTTCCTGACAAAATATTCAGCAACTTCACACAGCTATTGAAGAGTAGTGGGACAACATTCCATAGGCCACAATCAACAGCCTGATCAACTTTATGAGAAGGAGATGTGTCACGCTGCAGGAGACAAATGGTGGTCACACCAGATACTGACTGGTTTTCTGATCCACGCCCCTACCTTCTTTTTAAGGTGTCCGTGACCAACAGATGCATATCTATATTCCCAGTCATTTGAAATCCATAGATTAGGGCCTAATGAATTTATTTCAAATGACTGATTTCCTTATATGAACTGTAACTCAGTAAAATATTTGAAATTATTGCATGTTGCATTTATATTTTTGTTCAGTGTTTTTGTTCAGATTTCGTGTTTTCATGCCTGCCTTGGTAGGCCAGGTTTAATTTTGCTGATTCAAGTGAGCTATTGTTGTCATATCTGCCATGGTATTGTGTATAATCAATTCATGTTTACTTATTCAGCTTTAGCTGTTCATTTCATACCCGTCGTACAGTTCAAGATATAGAGCTGAAGTGTTTATTGTATTGTGTGTGACTGTTTTCATCTGGCAGAAAGTGTGCACTTTTAGGCTTAATGAAAACACTCAGGGCTTTCTATTCTTCCTTGCTTCCTTGTGCAATAAGCTGTTTGCTCATATTCCAATCCGGTGCTGAGCTGGTGTCTGGCCTATGCGCTGACCATGGTCCTGAATCCACCTGTTGTACCTGTACTGTAGATCTTTGAATGGAAGTGGTTGATCTGGTCTTATAATAGGTTGATTATTTCATTAGGTTGGACTGAACACTTCATCCATTTTCCGTATTTTGTGACAGCATAATATTTCAAATTTTATCACTGCACTTGTCTGCTGCTGTAGAATCTCTCTCTCTCTCTTTATCTCTCTCTCTCTCTCAATTCAATTCGATTCAATTCAAGGGGCTTTATTGGCATGGGAAACACATGTTAACATTGCCAAAGCAAGTGAGGTAGATAATATACAAAAGTGAAATAAACTATAAAAATGCACAGTGAACAGTAAACATTACACGTGTAAACATCGACGTGTATCTCTCTCTCTATCTCTCTCTCTCTCTCTTTATCTCTCTCTTTATCTCTCTCTCTTTATCTCTCTGAATATGTAAGTGATATGCATGTTGTGTATTTCATTATGTTTGTTTACTGTCGTAAGCGTTTCTGTAATTGTGCACTTGCTGCCTACTTGGCAATAATAACGGGCTTGTTTGTCAAGGGAAATGTGTTGTTTCTTGTGAAACCATAGCATAGGCATATATTATTCAGCACTAGGGGCAGGTAATGTGGCTTGGCCGGCGCTGACTGAACCCGCGAAAGTGGGATCAAAGATTTCAGCACCGGACAGCTCCACACTCAGCTCTAACTCTCTGACTCCTGATGATTCGTATTCACAAGGAGAATTGTGCATGTATTCCCATGTCTCATGAGTTCTACAGTTTAGCCTCTGTATTTTGCTTCTCCATAGAAGAGCTTGAGGAACAGGCGATGATGTTTAGGCCAGGGCTCTGACTCAATTCCGGTAGCGATCACCATTTCCCCTATAGATGAAATAGCCTACAGAAATATGTGGCAAAGATTACAGCCTAGAAAAGTTAATAAAACAATAGTAATAATAGGATAGAAATATGTGGAAATCATGGTGTATGGAATTGAATGTAGCCTAGGCCTTTTTTTGTTACCCATAAATCTCCTCTAGCAAAACGCACAATACAGAGATGAACCAGCAGCGACTAGCATCCAAGCCTTCAACTGATGTGAAGTGTAGGAACTCCTCGAGTTTCCGGTTCACCTGTAACGCACCACCACAGAAAGCTATGCATTTTCTTACCTCTGTGCATATCTGGTCCCTTGGCCTAACTTGACAGCCATATTTAATTCTGGATATCATGGTGGAAATATTTTGCGTTGTCATGATGTTAGGTCATTCAGAGTAGCCTACGTATGTTTCTTATAGAATTTTTCACACAGGGCTAAACCAGTCAGGCCGTTTGGGAATTTCTGGGCAAAATTTGAGTATACTCACTTCTCTATGCAACACGACTACACCAGTGATGTCTCGTTTTTTTTTGCAGAATTTTTGCTGTAAAATGTTGTCCCAGTCACACTGACATTTCTGCCTACGGCTCTGCAGGCAGGCCCAGGTACGGACGCAACGCACCAAGTTGATCATCCCAGAGGGAGGTTTAGCTTTAGCCTAGTGACAGCGTCAGAGACAGGTCAAGCTGATCATCCCAGAGGGAGGTTTAGCTTTAGCCTAGTGACAGCGTCAGGGACAGGTCAAGCTGATCATCCCAGAGGGAGGTTTAGCTTTAGCCTAGTGACAGCGTCAGGGACAGGTCAAGCTGATCATCCCCGAGGGAGGTTTAGCTTTAGCCTAGTGACAGCGTCAGAGAGGTCAAGCTGATCATCCCCGAGGGAGGTTTAGCTTTAGCCTAGTGACAGCGTCAGGGACAGGTCAAGCTGATCATCCCCGAGGGAGGTTTAGCTTTAGCCTAGTGACAGCGTCAGAGACAGGTCAAGCTGCCGCAGCATGGAAGTTGCTAGAGCTTTATTATGATAAAGTGACAGTAGCCAGCTGCCTGCCCCCGCACACACACCCACACACCGGGTCAGAGAGAGCGAAGCGCAGAACTAATAGTGAGCTGAGCACTGCATGACTCTACAACCGTACGGCAGGTCCGATCACTGCACTTCTGGAGGGAGATAAGCGGTGTAGATACAGCAACACAAGGCAGCCTATGCCTAATACTGTTCGTGACATGATATAGGCTACTGCTGACTGGGTCAACAGCTAAAGAAGGCTAGCTGACTAGCAGACTCGTTATCACAAGGCACGGAACTTAAGTCTAAGGTAACTTGTCTACTATATTCATGTAAGGGCTACAGTGATAACAGAGAGCTCGATAGAGTGCTGCTAGCCTATTCTGTAGCGACATGCGCTTCTTGCGAGAGGAGATGCAGTAGAGGGAACTCGCTTGGTTCGCTCTTGTGTCCCCTCGCATCCCCACACCACTCGGGTCTAACTGCAGTAGAGGGAACTAGCTCGTGTCCCTCGCATCCCCACACCACTCGGGTCTAGCTGCAGTAGAGGGAACTAGCTCGTGTCCCCTCGCATCCCCACACCACTCGGGTCTAGCTGCAGTAGAGGGAACTAGCTCGTGTCCCTCGCATCCCCACACCACTCGGGTCTAGCTGCAGTAGAGGGAACTAGCTCGTGTCCCCTCGCATCCCCACACCACTCGGGTCTAGCTGCAGTAGAGGGAACTAGCTCGTGTCCCCTCGCATCCCCACACCACTCGGGTCTAGCTGCAGTAGAGGGAACTAGCTTGTGTCCCCTCGCATCCCCACACCACTCGGGTCTAGCTGCAGTAGAGGGAACTAGCTCGTGTCCCCTCGCATCCCCACACCACTCGGGTCTAGCTGCAGTAGAGGGAACTAGCTTGTGTCCCCTCGCATCCCCACACCACTCGGGTCTAGCTGCAGTAGAGGGAACTAGCTTGTGTCCCCTCGCATCCCCACACCACTCGGGTCTAGCTGCAGTAGAGGGAACTAGCTCGTGTCCCCTCGCATCCCCACACCACTCGGGTCTAGATGCAGAAGCACCAAAGCTCATTCAAATCCTAGTCTGACATCTTAGCTGAGAGGCTCGTGTCGTTTCACTCTGACACACACACACCCGTCCTCTATTCTCTCTTCTGGGGATAGACTTTGGAAACAAATATCCGACGATGCAGTGTCCACTGCACTCGCACGCACACACCCACAAACAAGAAACCTCAATGTCATCGCAGGCTACAACAACGCCCTTCTCTCACACTGGGTGTGATAAAACTGATGCAGACACATTTAGGCGATATGTAGTTTGTTGTTTAAGCACAACAACAGGCTTCTACCACTCTGCATTGTAACCAATGACGTGGAAACGAGCAGAGCCGCGAGCGGCGTTCCAAAGAGGATGTATAATTCCTTACCTGTCTCAGCTGCGTGGCTCTCTCTTCATAATCCTTTCCAACGGAAACTTTTCCTCCACTCCAGACAAACGGTCAAAAATAACCTACACTTATTTTAGACTTCCCCCTCGAATAGATACTTTGAACCACCACCCCACACAAATGTAGACAGGCTGGGGCTGAGAGGAGAGAGAGAAAAATATGCTTCTGAATTCTGGGGAAATCGATCATGAAAATGGATCATACAATCCAGCAGGTCATTTTCCTCTCGTTCCAATCAGAAAACAGTAGACGCGACAGATTCAAACGTCTCTACACAAGATCTGATCCACACATACACATGCACCGCAGGCAGGCAGGCATTCTCTTGACTGAATGAGCGCGGTGGCCAATCTGAAACGCTGCGCGCGGGAGACGCGAGGGAGCGAACTGTTTAGTCGTCGAGGCGCGGGAGCGATAACTCCGCTCAGCCCTGAGCATTCCAACGCGCGCTCACGGTGAAGTCAACGGTCAGCAGCAGATCATATGGGCTGCAATCTGCCTTCTGATGCCTTTGGCGGGACGGTTGATATGATGATGATATGCAAGTTGAAATATTTTAATAAAACAGGACACAAATTTAGTCTACGAAAACAAAACGAAGAAAGACATTACAACATGAAAATTAATTTTCTGGAGTTCAGTCTAATGTTGCGTGTGCAAACAAGTCTTAACTTTTTTGGAAAAAGCTTATGCTCGGAATCTTATTCTTGTAGCATTTATTCAACTAAATGAAGTGCTTATAAATAACTGTGTAAAGTTGCTATTGTGTATAGGCATAATTTATCAACACAAAGCCATTCAGGCACCATGGCGTTATAAATGCTTATACAACTGGTCACTACGCCTATACCAGCATTGATTGAAGATGATACGTTTTACAGTTTGGGTTTTATTTACATGTTCTTTCCGACTTATACACCATGTACTGTATTTGGTCATTGTCAGAGGCTAGGTCCACCATGTCTAACAAAACATGACAATAAAGTTTACAATATTATGGGAATTACAATGCATTTCCACACAGTGCTGTAAAGTACTTAAGTAAAAATATTTTAAAGTACTACTTAAATCGTTTTTTGGGGTATCTGTACTTTATAATTTATATTTTTGACAACTTTTATTTTTACTTCACTACATTCCTAAAGAAAATAATGTTATTTTTACTCCATACATTTTCCATGACACCCAAAAGTCAAATCAAATCAAATTGTATTAGTCACATGCGCTGAATAAAACAGCTGTAGACCTTACAGTGAAATGCTTACTTACCAGCCCCTAACCTACAGTGCAGTTTAAACAAAATACAAATAAGAATAAGAGATAAAACTAACAAGTAATTGAAGAGCAGCAGTAAAAATTAACAATATATACAGGGGGGTGCCAGTACAGTAAATGTGCGGGGGCACCGGTTAGTTGACGTAGTATGTACATGTAGGTAGAGTTAAAGTGACTATGCATAGATGACAACAGAGAGTGGCAGTGGTGTGGAGAAGTCTGGGTAGCCATTTGACTAGTTGTTCAGGAGTCTTTTGGCTTGGGGGTAGAAGCTGTTTAGAAGCCTCTTGGACCGAGACTTGGCGCTCCGGTACCGCTTGCCGTGAGTTAGCAGAGAGAACAGTCTATGACTAGAGTGGTTGGAGTCTTTGACAATTTTTAGGGCCTTCCACTGACACCGCCTGGTATAGAGGTCCTGGATGGCAGGAGGCTTGTCCCCAGTGATGTACTGGGTTGTTCGCACTACCCTCTGTAGTGCCTTGCAGTCAGAGGCCGAGGAGTTGCTATACCAGGCAGGGATGCAACCAATCAGGATGCTCTCGATGGTGCAGCTGTAAAACCTTTTGAGGATCTGAGGACCCATGCCAAATCTTTTCAGTCTCCTGAGGAGACTGGGAATAGGTTTTGTCAAGTCTGCTTCACAACTGTCTTGATGTATTTAGAACATTTTTGTTTGTTGAACTTGAAGGTCTCAACCTGCTCCACTGCAGCCCCATTGATGAGAATGGGGGCGTGCTCGGTCCTTTTTTTCCTGTAGTCGACAATCATCTCCTTTGTCTTGATCACGTTGAGGGAGAGGTTGTTGTCCTGGCACCACACCGCCAGGTCTCTGACCTCCTCCCTATAGGCTGTCTCGTTGTTGTCGGTGATCAGGCCTACCACTGTTGTGTCATCGGCAAATTGAATAATGGTGTAGGAGTCGTGTCTGGCCGTGTAGTCATGAGTGAACAGGGAGTACAGGACGGGGCTGAGCACGCACCCCTGAGGGCCCCTGTGTTGAGGATAAGCATGGCGGATGTGTTGTTACTTACCCTTACCACCTGGGGGCGGCCCATCAGGAAGTCCAGGATCCAGTTGCAGAGGGAGGTGTTTAGTCCCAGGGTCCTTAGCTTAGTGATGAGCTTTGAGGGCACTATGGTGTTGAATGCTGAGCTGTAGTCAATGAATAGCATTCTCATATAGGCGTTGGTGTTGATATGGTGTTGATATGATCCATCAGCCATGCTTGGCTTAATATTTGGACTTTTAAAAGATTTATACTTTTTCTTTTGATATTTAAGTATATTTTAGCAAGTACATTTACATTTGGTCTTATGTATATTTACAATCAAATACTTTTAGACTTTTACTCAAGTATGATTTTACTGTTTGACTTTCACTTTTACTTATTTTAAGTAACTTTCTATTAAGGTATCTTTACTTTTACTCAAGTATGACATTTGGGTACTTTTTCCACCACTGTTTCCACATAACATGATCATTTGAATATCCACAGTATCTTCGCCCTTATGTCTGTACTAGCAATGTAGTGTTAGGTATCAACAGCCATTCCAGTAAGTGTTGGAAGCTATAATGAGCTTCAATTGGTCAATAGCACCGCAATGCCGCAGAGTATTTGCATAAAGTTTAGCTTTCCCCAACCTTTGTCTCACCCTGTTTACACTCCCTCGCAGATGCTCACATTCCCTGCCCACTTCCCTTCCCTCCATTGAAAATGAATGGCTTCTGAAGTGTCATTGGCCCCTGACAGTGGATTTCTGAAGGGGACCAGAAGGGCGATGAAATGTCAGATCCCTGGATTAGCTGTTGATACCTAGCACTATCTAGCCTGCTTGCTAGCACGCATATGAGGGTGAAGCTAGCGTGGCTATCCAAAATATTGTGTTATGTGGAAACCCTCGATTAGCCTACAATCTCCCGCAGTGGCGACAATGGAATTGCTACAATCCCAAACTATTCCCCACGCCTAGTCCAACCCCAGGGAGAACAACTGGGAAGTGACAGGTAAACAAGTATTTTCCTTGATACCTGTATGATAACTCAAATTACTCAAGGGGAGGGAAAATATCGATAACAACATTACTCTATTGAGCGACAGGAGAGGTGGCTGAGACATGAAAATGTTGCCAAATGGTGGTCTGCTCGAGTGTCTTTATCAACATGAAAGGGAAATGGCTCACTACAGTGACATGACATATACAAAATGATATACAATATTTGGTCATGCTTTGAATATTATTTTTGGCCGTGTATCTGCTGTGCTAAACCAAGTTCTTTATACAATTTTAACTGTATGCC
Organism: Salmo salar; assembly: GCF_965601325.2. Classification (NCBI taxonomy): domain Eukaryota; kingdom Metazoa; phylum Chordata; class Actinopteri; order Salmoniformes; family Salmonidae; genus Salmo; species Salmo salar. The sequence continues at coordinate 16,182,794 of NC_138295.1, forward strand.
CCAACCACACCCTCTTTGCTGCGTAAGCCAATACCCACTGGCACAGACTTCATTTCAACGTAGATTTTTTTTTACATATGGTTGAGTTGTCAACTAAGGTGAATTTAGGTTAAAACAATACAAAATTCCCTTACATTGATGACTTTTTGCAAATGAAATCGCAATTTATTTGTTAGAATGACATGAAAACAACATTGATTCAACCAGTTTTTGGCCACTGTGCAGCCCCTATTCATATTGCCTTCTCCTAATGTCTTCTGTGTATCAGGACCAATAGGAAGACACGATAACTAACAGCACAGTGAAATTAGCTCAGCTAACTAGGGAGATAACGTTCAAAGTTAGCCTATTGCTTTACACCCAACCAAGCTTTAAATGCATATTTCCCCAAGGACACAGAATAATAAAACTTGATTATTCGAAAACACCTTGTTAAGGAAACCCTGTGGCTGCTTTGATGAAGGTTTAACACTAAAGGAGGGTCTAATACATAGCTGGGGAATTAATAGTACCTGGTGAAGATGTAAACCTTGGAATTCTAATTTGGTTCCGTGTCAGTTAAAGGGACATTCTGTTAGATCTAAGTCCCCTTGTGATAACAACAAGACACAGTATAGGCCTACAAACACAGTCCACCTAAATAGGCTACAACAAACATAGAACAAAAATAAAACATGTTCTTTAATATATGCAGATTGAGACTTTAAACGAGGAAGGGAAAGAGTGACTAGCGTGTATTAGGAAATAAGAAGAGGAGATGCAGGGGTGCACAGTACATCTCCTGTGGGTAACAACACAGGTGCGCTATATAACAAAGATGCAAATGAAAGTAGGACTGTAGCTTCTCAATGTTTTTCTAACATACCCCCAAATGATGAATTGGACAATAGTTTTCTGACCTACTAAAGCCTGCATCAGGTGCAAGTAGGCCTAGCTAAAAAAGTTCTGTCAACCACAAAAATACACATTGTATACTAAGCTACAGCTTCACATAAAAAGCACTACCATGCTAAAAGCACAAGATGTATGATTGTGCATGTGCCTGTGTGTGTGTGTGTGTGTGTGTGTGTGTGTGTGTGTGTGTGTGTGTGTGTGTGTGTGTGTGTGTGTGTGTGTGTGTGTGTGTGTGTGTGTGTGTGTGTGTGTGTGTGTGTGTGTGTGTGTGCCTGCTACCAACCCCAAAATACATGATGTAAGCTACAACAGTCAGCTTCATAAAATAAAAACCCCAAAAATGGTATGACAGCTTGATGTAAAAATCTGTTTCATCCCAGACATCAGCCACATGCTGACTGTGTATGCCTGTGCATCCCCTACCTATTCCCTATGGGCCCAATAAAGTGGTGCACTATAAAGTGGTGCACTATATAGTAAATAGTGTGCCATTTGGGACTTAACAACGTTCAGGAGGGGGGATTGTAAAGCCGTGATGTCAGCGGTATTAAATCTGCACTGGCCACTTGTCTGCACTAAAGTCCACACAGATAGACATGCAAGGAGATTATCCCTGTTTTTTTTAAAAATAATCTTCAGTTAGCACAACAAGCTAAGCTTACTGCCTAGCTAGCTTATTGCTCAGCCCCAGCCTTATTCCTACCCTTCGCCATTAGCGCTTACATGCTAATGTTATCTCAGCTTACTTAGCACCACCTATAATAAGCATCCAGACCTTTTAGCTATTGCAAGCTGAGGCCTAGCTTGACCCTCGACACGTGTGCTTACCAAAGGCTAACAATTAGGCACAACTCATCATCATACCCATCATACCTATTGCCAAGCGCACAAGCTAAAGCGTGGCTTAGCGAAGGAGCCTTGAGCCTTATTAGCTCCATATGCATGAGTTAGTTCTGACTGAGTCTCCGGTGCGATCTTGGCCATTACAACTTGCACAGAGTCAGACATTCCATTTAACCTTGTTCAAGAGTTCCTTCTGACCTACTCATCACAGCCAATCATATCACCATCCTCAAGGGTTAACATACATGGTTCTATGGAAGGTTGTGTGTGTGTGTGTGTGTGTGTGTGTGTGTGTGTGTGTGTGTGTGTGTGTGTGTGTGTGTGCCTGCCTGCGTGTGTGTACTGTATGCATAAGTGTGTGTGTGTGTGTGTGTGTGTGTGTGTGTGTGCCCGCTGAGCCGACAGAGAGAAGAAGATGCATTGCACTGTTAATTATAAAATCAATGCTGATTAATTCTCAAAATGCAAATTAGCTCATTAAAGGACCTCAACTTATAGAATTACTACTGATTAGCAAGCTAAGCACTATCGCTGGCCCATGGACACAACCTTGTTAGGCTGCATTAACCATTCCTCTCTCTGTTCCTCTCCTCTCTCTGTTCCTCTCCTATCTCTGTTCCTCTCCTCTCTCTGTGCCTCTCCTCTCTCTGTTACTCTCCTCTGTTCCTCTCCTCTCTCTGTTCCTCTCCTCTCTCCCTATAGTGCTAACATGACGCTTAATTCAATTAAAGATACTCTGAAGAAAGAAAATGAAAAGAAAGTGTAGCATTTCTTGGGCATTTGGTCAAAGAAGGAACTCTGTGAAGTAAATCCTCTTTACAGCACAGCTCAGTGCTAATAGAATCATGTACCCCCAGCAAACGTGGAAACATATATTATAAAAAGGCTAAATACTATACACAGTTAGCTTCCCCTCTCTCCCATTATTTTCATACCTCAACCAATGCGAACAAACATCTTCTTTGTCTCTGGTGTGTGTGTGTTCTGATATGGTAGTCTAACCCAGTGTTTCCCAAACTCGGTCCTCGGGACCCCAAGGGGTACATGTTTTGGTTTTTGCCCTAACAATACACAGCTGATTCAAATCATCAAAGCTTGATGACTAGTTGATTATTTGAGTCAGCTGTGTAGTGCTAGGGAAAAATACAAACGTGCACATAGGGGGACGACGGCTCTTGTCTAACAACTACTGGAGGGACTGGGGTCTCTCTCTCGCTCTCTCTCTCTCTATCTTTCTCTCAGGTACAGTAGGGATACTGGGGTTTGGTTTGGTAAGATCCTATTTAAATTACATCAGGGCCACAGGGGCCAAATGAGCATTTATTTTGGGGAACGGGGGGGTTCCTCAAAATGAGGTCTCTCCGCACGTGCTGTGAGCGTATGTGTGCATGCGTCCATGTTTGTGAGCGTGCATGTGTGTGCGTGTGTGTTTGTGTTGGGGGTAATAGATCCACAGCACACATCTGGATGCTTCTAGACAGCTTACAGATCAGCAGGGGATGATGAGGGAGGAGAGGTAAAATGGGGGAGGGAAGGAGGAGGTAGGAGTAAGAATGCTGGAGGGGCAACTGAGGTACACAGCTGGTTTTTAAATTAATCCCCCCCCCCCTCCCTCCCCCCTCCCTCCCTCCCTCTTTGTTTCTGCTCAGCAGTTTCCCAGCTGATAGCTCAGAGGAAGTAAATAGCTCCATACAGCAGTATGGAGGCTTCCCACGGACTGCTCTGCACATGCTCCGTTAGGATCATGTGACCAGAAGTAGGCACCTCCAATTAGGACCCCTGACAGCTGTCTGGTTCTCATGGATCGATGTAAGTCTCCAACGCTCTAAAGTTGAAACTACCTGCTTCTTATGTCTCTCATGACCACTCAGCTGCTCGTCAGCTGCCTAGTTGAATCCGGTGTGTTGGAGCAGGGCTGGAACAAAAGCCTGAATAGCCAGTAGCTCAGGAGTAGGGTTGACCACCCTTCGTTTAGTTAAAGGAGCCAAAGACATTGTGAATTATATCAAACAGATTAAGAAACAGAGACCGATGAACCTAGAGAATCCATTAACAGCTGATGAAGTCCTATCCTGTTATTCTAAAGGCTTCCATTTCCAGAGGTGCAAAAGTGTCAGGAGGACGTGTCAACCTATTCATTTTGACACAAACAAACAAACAAAAAGAAGGATCTTTGTGCTAACGAGCGGTGTGATAATTGTCTGGGTGTAGAGAGATTTGATAGTGTGAAAGGTCTAAGCTGGGAGCATTGCAGTGCTGAATACTTGTATTCTCGGATGCTAATCAACACGTGTCTGCTTCCCCAGTTCAGACACAGAGTCTGCTTCCCCAGTTCAGACACAGAGTCTGCTTCCCCAGTTCAGACACAGAGTCTGCTTCCCCAGTTCAGACACAGAGTCTGCTTCCCCAGTTCAGACACAGAGTCTGCTTCCCCAGTTCAGACACAGAGTCTGCTTCCCCAGTTCAGACACAGTCTGCTTCCCCAGTTCAGACACAGAGTCTGCTTCCCCAGTTCAGACACAGAGTCTGCTTCCCCAGTTCAGACACAGAGTCTGCTTCCCCAGTTCAGACACAGAGTCTGCTTCCCCAGTTCAGACACAGAGGAAAGACAGTGTTTTACTGCAATAGTACTTCCTACAAGATGAAGCATAACTAGTCATTGTTGAAAATATCTGTAGTGGTATTATAACTGTACCATTTTAAATATTGCTAAAGTATTTTAGCCACACTCAGTGAAAATGATATACTGCCTTAAAACACTTTCCATTTCTATAATTGCTATATTTAGTATACTGTATCTACCCATGGGGGTGTTACAGATAGTACATTAGGTGAGTTCCCCCACCTACAATGGGAAGCCTTTTCAGCACTGTCTAGGAAAAATGCCTATTCATTCCACTGTTATTATTTGTTATATTTATGTGCAGTATTTTTAGAATCATCAGCAGGAGCAGTAATAACTGTTGAGCTGGTGGTGAAATATGTAGTTGACATATTCATCATCTAATCGACTGAGTCCGTAATCTCCTACTTGGCTGTTCTTGACTGTATCTGAATGCTGTCAGAGGGCCCTTAGAGCATGGACTATGATGGGCTAAGTCTCACACTCACACACATACACACACACACACACAGACAGACAGACAGACAGACAGACAGACAGACAGACAGACAGACAGACAGACAGACAGACAGACAGACAGACAGACAGACAGACAGACAGACAGACAGACAGACAGACAATGATGGGCCTTGCTTTTCTTTCAATACATTGCAATCAGATTCACTGAGGGGAAAAAGAAGGAAGAGAGAGGCTGGCAGGATGGGCTCGCTATTTAGAAAGACTACTCACTCACTTTTTTGTCTCTATCTAACTCTCTTTCTTTAAAATCTGCTCTCTTTCGTTTAAGTCAAATCAAATCAAATCAAATTTATTTTTATATAGCCCTTCGTACATCAGCTGATATTCTCAAAGTGCTGTACAGAAACCCAGCCTAAAACCCCAAACAGCAAGCAAAGCATGTGAAAGAAGCACGGTGGCTAGGAAAAACTCCCTAGGAAAAACTCCCTAGAAAGGCCAAAAACCTAGGAAGAAACCTAGAGAGGAACCAGGCTATGAGGGGTGGCCAGTCCTCTTCTGGCTGTGCAGGGTGGATATTATAACAGAACATGGTCAAGATGTTAAAATGTTAAAATGTTCATAAATGACCAGCATGGTCAAATAATAATAATCATAGTAGTTGTCGAGGGTGCAACAAGCACGTCCGGTGAACAGGTCAGGGTTCCATAGCCGCAGGCAGAACAGTTGAAACTGGAGCAGCAGCACGGCCAGGTGGACTGGGGACAGCAAGGAGTCATCATACCAGGTAGTCCTGAGGCATGGTCCTAGGGCTCAGGTCCTCCGAGAGAAAGACAAAAAGAGAGAAAGAGAGAATTAGAGAGAGCATATTTAAATACACACAGGACACCGGATAAGACAAGAGAAATACTCCAGATGTAACAGACTGACCCTAGCACCCCGACACATAAACTACTGCAGCATAAATACTGGAGGCTGAGACAGGAGGGATCAGAAGACACTGTGGCCCCATCCGATGATACCCCGGACAGGGCCAAACAGGCAGGATATAACCCCAAGTCAGCTCTCTTTCTTTTAAATCTGTTCTCTTTTTAAAAAATCAGCTCTCTTTTAAGTCAGCTCTCTTTCTTTTAAGTCAGCTCTCAATCTTTTAAATCAGCTCTCTTTTAAGTCAGCTCTATTTTAAGTCAGCTCTCTTTCCTTTAAATCAGCTCTATTTTAAATCAGCTCTCTTTCTTATAAGTCCGCTCTCTTTCTTTTAAGTCAGCTCTCTTTTAAGTCAGCTCTATTTTAAGTCAGCTCTCTTTCTTATAAATCAGCTCTATTTTAAGTCTGCTCTCTTTCTTTTAAATCAGCTCTATTTTAAGTCAGCTCTCTTTCTTTTAAGTCAGCTCTCTTTCTTTTAAATTAGCTCTCTTTCTTTTAAGTCAGCTCTCTTTCTTTTAAGTCAGCTCTCTTAGGTCAGTTCTATTTAAAGTCTGCTCTCTTTCTTTTAAATCTGCTCTCTTTCTTTTAAGTCAGCTCTCTTTATTTTAAGTCAGCTCTCTTTCTTTTAAATTAGCTCTCTTTTAAGTCTGCTCTCTTTCTTTTAAGTCTGCTCTCTTTCTTTTAAGTCTGCTCTCTTTCTTTTAAGTCAGCTCTCTTTCTTTTAAGTCTGCTCTCTTTCTTTTAAGTCAGCTCTCTTTCTTTTAAATCAGCTCTATTTTTTTTAAGTCAGCTCTATTTCTTTTAAGTCTGCTCTCTTTCATTTAAGTCAGCTCTTTCTTTTAAGTCAGCTCTATTTTAAGTCTTCTCTCTTCCCTTTAAATCAGCTCTCTTTCTTTTAAGTCAGCTCTCTTTCTTTTTAAGTCAGCTCTCTTTCTTTTTAAGTCAGCTCAATGTCATAGGAAGAAATGCCATCTACCCACAGATTTCCTCACGATCCACTTACATAGACCTCTGGCATTAGACCCAACCCAGATCCTAGCAATTGTAATGGATAGTGAAAATGAATTCAAGGACACTTTGTATTTATTTGAAAAATAGATTGTTTATTTCTCCAGCGCAAAACAAAACACATCCGGAATAAATGTTATTCTCACTATAGGAGGGTGAGATTGTAACAGCAGTCATACGTGTGTGAGAGAGCATATGCTGAGTACTCTGTCTACGGTTTAGCTAACGCCCCTGGAGGAACCCCTGAGGAATGTCTAATGAGGAAAGATTAAGACGCAGTAGGGATGGAATACACACACACACACTCAAAGAGTAAATTAATAATGGCCCTGTGATAATAGTATGAAACTGCTCCCTTGTCTCCTTCACTTTATAGCCACCTTGTTTTGTTCATTTTGGCTGCGTCCGAAATGGCACCCTGTGTCCTATGTAGTGCACTACTGTTGTCCAGAGCCCTCGGGCTCCTGAGTGGCGCAGCGGTCTAAGGCACTGCATCTCAGTGCTAGAGGCATCACTACAGACCCTGGTTCGATCCTGGGCTGTATCACAACCGGATGTGATTGGGAGTCCCATAGGGCGGCATACAATTGGCCCAGCGTCGTCCGGGTTTGGCCGGGAGAGGCCGTCATTGTAAAATAGGAATTTGTTCTTAACTGACTTGCCTAATTGTAAAGGTTAAATAAAAATAATTGATAACTGAGTTGGCTAAACATTCACATCCAATTTCCCTGAGTCTCTGTCTGTCAAGTGAGCAACACTCCTACATGATAACTTCAATTAATCTCAAGTTGAGAAGTAAGACGTGACAAAACACTGTCAAACACTCCCACCAGTCTCACTCACACACACACACACACACCGAACAAGTCTGCCAGGAATGAACAAAGAGAAATTACACATCCATCACTCAAAACTATGCCGGGAAAGAGAAGGAGGGCCAGATGCAAGGAGGAAGGAAAAAAACGATGATTAAGTAAATGAAGCCTTGTCTTATTTGCATGATCTCAATGAATGTACAATCCATGTAGTAGTGACAGACAGACACACAGCAGACATCATATTAGCTGATATGAAAAAACAGCTGTCTGTGGATTCCTCCACTCTCACAGGACTGGCACCAAAACTAGGTCTGCATCCCAACTAGCACAATGTTCCCTTTATAGCGCACTACTTTTGACCTGGGCCCATAGGGTTCTGTATAGGCAATAAGATGTCTAGGATGAAGATTACCACTGTCTGTATACTAGAGTGTACAGTGGTGAATGTCTGGCTAACAGACAGGTGTGTGTGAGAAAGAGAGTGACAGTCAGTCAGTCCCTGGTAGGAGATACGAGGTGTCAGTCAAACAGGAAAACTCTCTGCCAGTGGACTATAAATAACTGTGACAGAACAGGAATCAAACCCAAGTCACATGTGACTCAAGAGCATACTAGCCCACTGAACATAGATCCCTTTACTGCAGTCAAATGACCAAATCACCCACTAGTGGCCTCATGGGTGGAATGTTATTCATAATTTTCCTTTTCCATCATTAATAAACATGATTTAAAAAAAATACAAATATTTGAAAATCCAGTGTTTCTATGTCAAACAGTTTTGCTATATTTCAGTCTTCTGTTCTATATAAAGTGTAATATTGGGATGCAAACTCCAAATGTAATACATTCCAACTTCGTATCTGACATGGTAAAGGTGTGGTAAGCCTATAACCATGTGTGTGAAGTGTATACTTTTGTTTCAAAGTAGATTTATTTAAGACTACCAAGAAAAACTCTGTGTGACCCTGATTAACCCACTGCAGTAAAAGGTCACTACCTCTTGCCATTCTGGGTAGCACTCCTCTGTGTCTCATTTAACCATTGATATGCAGAAGATGAAGTCAGAATGACATTGATTAGTGACATCAGAATACATTGTGGTCATGCATACTGAACAGACACACACCTGAAGGGTTCAATATGAGGATGGACATTTTCATGTTTAACTGTCTGTGTGTGTGTATCTTGCTGAGTGTGTGATTGCGTGCCTAAGTATGAGTGTGTGGCTTGGTTTATTGGATCTACCCTCATGGAAATAGATATTTTCAGTAAGATGTCGTGTACGTGTGTGTGTGTGTGTGTGTGTGTGTGTGTGTGTGTGTGTGTGTGTGTGTGTGTGTGTGTGTGTGTGTGTGTGACTGCTGTAAGAGAAAAGACAGAGATTGCAGAGCAGCTTGGTTATGAAATGGTGCGTGTCACCTTCCATCATCCACTCTACTCTAGAGACAGACAGCTGACTGCCTAGTAGACCCCCACATTAAGTTTGTGTTCTCTATCTTTCTATCCTCTAGAAAAAAAACAATGATAGGGAAATCCCAACAGTTTCTCCTAATCTAGCACGGCAATGTCATTAAAACCCAACATCAGCCAATCATCATCATTAGAATCTAACACCAGCCAATCATCATCATTAGAATCTAATACCAACCAATCAACACCATTAGAACGCCAACAAGAGCCAATCAAGGCACCCTGACTGTGACAGATGGACATCGAGTTTTAACCACCATTCCATGACAGTCACTCCTACGCCACATGAAATTACCATCATCATTCTCTACCACAGAAAAACACACAAAAAAATAAAAAAATCACAACAAACAGCAATATAATTTAATTCATATGAAGTGTGCAATCTGCGAGCAGACACAATGAACGCTCAGACAATCAATATTTCCCCTTTATTCTTTTCTACCGTCTCCCTTTAATATATTGGAAATGGAGTTAGAAAGATTGATTTGGTACACAGGCGCTACGGGCCAAAAGAAAATTAAATGAAAATGCAAATGAAGGTGTTTTGTGTTGTGCATTGTATTGTGTTGTTTTTCATGTGTTGTGTGTGATGTTGTCCCTCGAGTGAAGTTGTGCTCTCAGGTCTTTTGTTGTTTGAAATTTAGGAGAGAGAGACAGAGAGAGAGAGAGAGAGAGAGAGAGAGAGGAGGGAGGGAGGGAGGGAGGGAGAGAGAGAGAGAGAGAGAGAGAGAGAGACGAGCTGGCCCATTGATCTAGTCAGATATGTCTAACAGAGGAAAACACTAACAAGGTTGAAATCCTATTTTGGAACTGAGCAGATAGAAACACACAGTAGACAACCTCTGTCTGACTGCCATTCGCGAGAGCAGACGTTATCTTGTACCATATAATACAGTATGGCCTTTTTGTTCTGTCCAGGTAATCGTACACGGCACACTCAACCGTCGTTTTGTCGGAAGGATTTTCTGTTATGAGAGTAGACGTAGATTTGATGGTAAATAGAACTTCATGGCTTTGTATGGATGGCATTGTAAGTCTCTGCAGTATGAACCATTTCATATGCTCTTTATATGTTTAAATGTGTGCCCGACCCAGAGACACTTTGCCAACAACGACAACACCCAAGAAGCACCGTGACCCAGAACAGTCTAGATCACGGCTGCCCAGACTTTAGTTACATAGGATCTACTTTTTCCACCCTCTTCCCAATGCGGTCTACCCCCCCCCCCCCCCCCCCCCTCCCCCGCATGCTGTCAGTTAGCTTAGCATGGTCTGGGTTGTAGCTGCTGATTGCCAGCCTCAAGCAGGTGTCCAGCTTGATTCTGCTGCCTCTAAAAATGCCTATTTTACCATTTCTCCATCCTGGAACGGTGCCTTGTGCTTTGCTAGTATACGACTCACCCGAAATGATGTGATAGTGGCTGTCTTTGATGTTGAGCTGGGCCTTCTAAAGATTGATTGTTGGGCAGCAGGTTGAGACTTCAACTTTTCAACTTTTCTTTTACGTAGTTCACCTTTAGCTGGAAAGTCACTTTCATATTTCTTGTGAACTGTTTTGAAATGCCTCTCGACATTTCCCTTCTTAGCAAGAGCTACATTTGAATGGTAGATCAGACACACAGATTTTGAATTTGTAGTGGGGAAAAAATAATCTTCCTCCCACTCAATGTGAAAGTGAAAGTTCTTGCTGCTTGGTCCAGCACTCATATTAAAAATGTAACCGCAACTTCATAGAAAAAAACAACCACTGGAAAAACAAAGATGATTCTGTTTCAGGTCTGTTGCAGGTCTCTCAAGAGTGGAAATGTAAACATACTAACTGCAGACAGTTGCTATGGTAGCGACAAATGTAGCAACTATAGTGCCGCGGGTTGGTCCAATTTTATGTCAATCAAGCAGTTTTTTTTGTATTTTGTCTGTGCAGTAATATTCAACAAAGAAGCTAACCTGTAAGCAAAGCATACGGTGCTTCAGATCGGTGGACCTCATTATTTTTAAGCAGACTCGATGGTAATGCTGTGAACTGGCAAGATAAATATTTTGAGTGCATACATTTTGAAACTTTAATGCGGTCTACTAGAAAGAAGATTGCGATCGACGTCCTGGACAGCAATGGTCTAGATGCTTCTGAATCCTAGTACTAACTGTACTTCTGTAGGTTTCAGAACGGCTGAGGTTACACACACACACACACACACACACACACACACACACACACACACACACACACACACACACACACACACACACACACACACACACACACACACAGTCTTGTACAACTAACCTTGTGGGGACACACAATTCAGTCCCTTTCAAAACCCTATTTTCCCTAACCCCTAACCCTAAACCTAACCTGTACCCTAACCTGTATCCGTACCCTAACCCAAAAACCCAACCTTAACCCTAACCCTAGCCCCTAACCCTAAACCAAACCCTAATTCCTAACCCTAACCCTGAACCTAATTCTAACCATAACACGAATTCTAACCTTAACTCTAAACCACCTGGAAAAAAATAGCGTTTGACCTTGTGGGGACTAACAAAATGTAAATTGGTAAAAACGTTGTTCGTTTACTATTCTTGTGGGGTTAGCTGTGTCCACACACAGCTAACTGGCTAGCTAGCATTTGGACAGTGACGCTACATGTGTCTTGCTACACAGGGAATAAAGTGGTAACTTTTATCCTCAGAAAAGACATGGAGAGACAGAATCAGAGGGACACATAGGAGAGAGAGAGAGAGAGAGAGAGAGAGAGAGAGAGATAGCAAGAGAGAGAGAGAGAGAGAGAGAGAGAGAGAGAGAGAGAGAGAGAGAGAGAGAGAGAGAGAGAGAGAGAGAGAGAGAGAGAGAGAGAGAGACAGAGAGACTGACTGTAAAAACTAGCCCTGGCATTTAACATCAGTCATAGCTTGCCCAGTACACATGTAAGAGTCCGAAAGTGTATTACCCAGTGCAAATAGCTGTGTGTGTGAGAGCGAGAGCAGTCTGTGACCTATATAGGAAACTGGCAAAGAGAGCAGCAAAGGAACATAAAAATACCTCAAAGGGTTCCTTTGAATCCATCGTTACCCCCCAACTTAGAGCACACACACACACACACACACACACACACACACACTGCTTTCCGAGGTCCTGGTTTGAAATTTGTCTCACATTGCTGAGTTGGCAGGCAGATGAAGTTATTCAGTAAAATCATATTAAGTAGGAGACTCTTTGACTCTCAGACTGTCATTATGAGTGAGAACACACTGCTATAACCATGACCCAAATGGTTAGGATGGACTCACACTGCCCTGCATGTATCATCATTAGTATCACAGCGCATCAGCGCTACAGGAGCTGGCTAAGGTGCTGATCCCTGTCTCCCTGTTCCCTTGCCAAACTGTGATCCCTGCAGTACCAACAGAAAGAAAGAGATCAGCACCATGGATAGCAGCATTATGGTACACCAGACATTCAGCACCAAGGATAGCAGCTGTATGGTACACCAGCCATTCAGCACTATGAATAGCAGCTGTATGGTACACCAGTCATTCAGCACCATGGATAGCAGCTGTATGGTACACCAGTCATTCAGCACCATGGGTAGCAGCTGTATGGTACACCAGCCATTCAGCACCATGGATAGCAGCTGTATGGTACACCAGTCATTCAGCACCATGGATAGCAGCTGTATGGTACACCAGTCATTCAGCACCATGGATAGCAGCTGTATGTTACACCAGTCATTCAGCACCAAGGATAGCAGCTGTATGGTACACCAGCCATTCAGCACTATGGATAGCAGCTGTATGGTACACCAGTCATTCAGCACCATGGATAGCAGCTGTATGGTACACCAGTCATTCAGCACCATGGATAGCAGCTGTATGGTACACCAGTCATTCAGCACCATGGATAGCAGCTGTATGTTACACCAGTCATTTAGCACCAAGGATAGCAGCTGTATGGTACACCAGTCATTCAGCTGCTAGCCCTTTTCTTGTGGCAACAGGTCAGAAATAATGCTGCTGTGATGGCACACTGTGGTATTTCATCCAATAGATATGGGAGTTTATCAAAATTGGATTTGTTTTCGAATTGTTTGTGGGTCTGTGTAATCTGAGGAAAGTATGTGTCTCTAATATGGTCATACATTTGGCAGGAGGTTAGGAAGTGCAGCTCAGTTTCCACCTCATTTTGTGGGCGGTGTGTACATAGCCTGTCTTATCTTGAGAGCCTTCTGTGGCCTTTCTCAATAGCAAGGCTATGCTCACTGAGTCTGTACATAGTCAAATATTTCCTTAATGTTGGGTCAGTCACAGTGGTCAGGTATTCTGCCACTGTGTACTCTCTGTTTAGGGCCAAATAGCATTCTAGTTTGCTCTGTTTTTCAGAAAATTCTTTCCAATGTGTCAAGTAATTATCTTTTTGTTTTCGCATGATTTGGTTGGGTCTAACTGTGTTGCTGTCCTGGGGCTCTGTGGGGTCTGTTTGTGTTTGTGAACAGAGCCCGAGGACCAGCTTGTTTAGGGGACTCTCCAGGTTTATTTCTCTGTTGGTGATGGCTTTCTTATGGAAGGTTTGGGAATCGCTTCCTTTTAAGTGGTTGTATAATTTAACGGCTCTTTTCTGGAATGGAATTCTTCCAATCGCCAAATCTTCCAACAGTGCCAAAGTAATTTGTCCTACTATTTCCTAGCAGCTTGGTAGTTAAGTAGCATTCTTTTTTAAAGCTTTATATAACAAAATGACCCAGAGATGATTGTTTTTTACTTTTCCTTCAGAAGTAGGTTCAGACTGAACATTACTGAATATCAGTGTTGTGTTGGATGGTATTTCCAGGTTCCGCTGTGTATCTTCTGCAGGTTTTGGTATGTTAGAAGTTTTTTTCTTCTTGATAGTCCTTGGTAGTAATAGTCCATTCAGGTAATTTTGTCCAAAATCAAGATATTAGGTATGGAATTGTGATTTGGATTGACGGTTTTGATGTTGAGTTTAGTATCCTGTAAAAGTCCTTGTGAAAAAAAAGCAAGTTTATCTACATTTATCCAAATATAATTCTACATGTTTTCAGAAGAACTCTTTGTCTCTCTCTGTCTCTCTCTGTCTCTCTCTCTCTGTCTCTGTCTCTCTCTGTCTCTCTCTCTGTCTGTCTGTCTCTCTGTCTCTTTCTCTGTCTGTCTGTCTGTCTGTCTGTCTGTCTGTCTGTCTGTCTGTCTGTCTGTCTGTCTGTCTGTCTGTCTGTCTGTCTGTCTCTGTCTCTCTTCCTCTGTCTCTCTGTCTCTTTGTCTCTCTGTCTCTCTGTCTCTCTCTGCCTCTCTCTCTCTGTCTCTCTCTCTCTTTCCTTTTTTTCTTAGGTCAGTCAACTTGCTCTACTGTATCTAAAAGGCTAAGGATGAAAGTCAGCGAGGAGCAAGGTCGTGAGCAGAAGACCTCTTTGATACATGGTAATATTAGCCATTATGTTGACATGCTTGTTTGGGTGGAAATTATATCACCAGGGGCCCTCTTTAGTGTGTCCACGCATGGGAAAATGATGTGTCAGTCCAGGGCACTCTGAGGTCGAAACTGCCCCATGTAGTGTGTCTGTAATGCATTGCTCCAGGGGCCACTTCTTCAGCTGTGTCCCTGTGCCCTAGAGCATAGAGCAGAAGCCAGGTAGAGCAGAAAGAATAGTAGGTAGTGCGCCTCTTAGTTCATGAGGTTCAAACACGCAGAAGCATTAGCGGGGCCACTTAGTAGTCAACAGGAAAATAAAGAGGGCAAACATCTTATTCATGTGCCGTGAAGTGCTGGCACTGTGTGTGTGTGTGTATATGTATTAGTGTTTGTACATATGTGTGTGTGTGTGTGTATAAGTGTGTGTATAATACTTGTTCACTACTGTAACTGGAACACTAACTAACCCAAATGGACACAGTGCTGGGGGAAACATGTCCCCTGTTGAGAGATGGGGGAAACATGTCCCCTGCTGAGTGCTGGGGGAAACAAGTCTCCTGCTGAGTGCTGGGGGAAACATGTCCCCTGTTGAGAGATGGGGGAAACAAGTCTCCTGCTGAGTGCTGGGGGAAACATGTCCCCTGCTGAGTGCTGGGGGAAACATGTCCTCTGTTGAGAGATGGGGGAAACAAGTCTCCTGCTGAGTGCTGGGGGAAACATGTCCTCTGTTGAGAGATGGGGGAAACATGTCCCCTGTTGAGAGATGGGGGAAACATGTCCTCTGCTGAATGCTGGGGGAAACAAGTCTCCTGCTGAGGGATGGAGGAAACATTTACCCTGCTGAGTGCTGGGGGAAACATGTCCCCTGTTGAGTGCTGGGGGAAACATGTCCCCTGTTGAGTGCTGGGGGAAACATGTCCCCTGTTGAGTGCTGGGGGAAACATGTCCCCTGTTGAGTGCTGGGGGAAACATGTCCCCTGTTGAGTGCTGGGGGAAACATGTCCCCTGTTGAGTGCTGGGGAAACATGTCCCCTGCTGAGTGATGAGGGAAACATGTTCCCTTCCGAGGGATTTGGGAAATGTTGGAGGGATATGGGACAAGGAGGAGGGTGGCTTTGGGTATTATTGGAGGCATGAAGAAAGAGGGGTTGGTGGTAGTTTTTGGCAAATGGAAATGGGAGTTGGTCACTGAACAATGGAGGTGGAGAGAGTTTTCTCACGCTAAGCCCACCCTCCCCAAAACTGGACAAAACATCTATGTTGCCATCGCTTATAGTTTTACTCTCACACCCCTCCCTCACTCCCTCCCTCCCTGCTTTTCCCTCCTTCCCCCCATTGGAATGTTGAAGCAGTTTTAAATTGACATTAGCTCTGTGTGTGTGCTTGTGTGTGTGCGCGTGCGTGTGTGTGTTACCCTGTGGAGGGGTAATGAATGCCGATGTTCATTATTCTAAATGCATAAATCTGATCACTTTAGTTAAATTAAGGCTCTATGTTTGCGTATTAAGGATGCCTCCTTCTCCTCTCCAGTAGCTGGGGTGAATTCATAAACACTGGGATAAATTCTGCAAAAGAAATACATTATTGTATACTACTGGCTTACTGCCACGTTGTGCTAAATAGACACTTGAAGGTCACTGTTGTCATGACGTTGGCCTGTGGGTAAGGTTTATGACCCCCCCCCATAAATACCTTTCTCCCTTCCCCTCTCTGATCCTACTGAAGGACTTGAATAGCCTGTGTTAAATATAGAGAGTCTGGGAACATCAAACAAATGGGGAAAAGGAACCATATTTTGGTAATAAAACCAGTTGGAAATATGCTTGGGAACGTAATGAGTATGTATGTCAGTTCGGTTGTCATCTGAGACATTATGACTGATGACAGGACGACATAAACTGTACCTGAGAAAGTATACACCCTCTAGTTATCAGAGTAACATGGAATTGTTATGCAATTGAAATGTTTGATATTGAAATTGTTTGTTGGGAGATGAAATGTAATTTTAGCTTCCAAATGAGAGATTTGGGTTTTCATAAGGAAAGTGCCCTGCTTGATCAGTGGCCCACCCCTGTGAAGAGGAGGGGTTATAAACGATGAAACACATCCTTCCCCCTCTCCACTATATAAGCCTTTGACGAAAAGATAACCAGGTTGTCCCAGTACGTGAGGTCTGCAGCCTCTACGTTAGAAGGACACACATGTCAAGTACAGAACTAAGCCAACCTCGGCGTGAGCTTTGGTGGCGAATGGTATGAACTTTGAGCTTATTCACTACAGAAGTGATACTTCCTAGCCGTTGAGTTAGCAGCGGCTGCTGTAGACGTGGGCTAGGAAAGGACGGAAGACGGATCCAGTCTAACAACCAGACGAAGATACCACCACGTATCCACTTTACCACCATTGACATTCTTCCGAGGACAGGAAGATCTGTTGGCCAACACGGCCAGCATCTACGACCAATATACCGAAGCGCAGCTCAGAGTAAATATTTATTGCGTTTTCCTTTTCCAAATGGGCGGTAATTTAGTAATGCATAAGATAATGTATTTACGATAGCATAGCTGCTGTTTCTTCGTTCCTAAGTCTTCGCGCTCTTTCATTCAAGCCCAACCCCCTTTCCTTTGTGTAACCAGCCATCATACAGGTTCCGTCCACCAGGACGTTTTCTGTATGACATCATTTTATTCTGTGTATATGTAATTCTGTGTGATTAGTTTAGGTATTTAGTAAATAAATAATTAAACCCAATTTGGTATTGCTGATTCAACTTGTTAGCCAGGGTTCGTGAAGATAGCCAAGAATTTACAACTTTCATTATGAGACTGAAAATAAGATAAGGGTTAATATTGACTGCTATCGATGTAAAGTATTACTAAGTATTTTAAGAGTTTATTCGGAAGATAACAGCTCTATAAACGTTCTTCCGTGGTGCCCCGACTTTCTAGTTAATTACATTTACATGATTAGCTTAATCAGGTAATATTAATTAGAGAAAGAATTTTATAGGTTAGCATGTCATATCACTCAATCCGGCATAGCCAAAGACACGACACTGTCTATCTGGTTACTAAGTATTTTATGTGATATGACTTTACATATTTATTTGTTTTCAGTCTTACCAAAACAAAAGAATACAAAATAAGCTTTACGGTAGACCATACTTATATAAACTTTATCCTATTGGAGGCAGCTGTGTTCGTGTATGTTGTGGTGACAAAGGGCCTGAACATGAAGTTCTGACAGAACACTATAGTGGGCAGATCTTATTGAATCAACAGAAGTTAGTAGAAGGTGAGGGCACAGCCATCCACTCAGACCAGCTCCAGTTTGACATGTTTTCATATTCCTCGTTCTCGCCGGATTTAGTGACGAACACTTTTAACAATTTTCACTATTTCTACTCAAAGTGAACAACAGGGAAATTGAAAGGAAATTTCAACCTTTGAATGTAATCTATGATGTAGTTCATATCTCCAGAAAGTCTTGATCATCACATCGTTCAGATACTATCTACACCTCATCAAAGCTAGAGATGTAACCAGAACAGACCTGTTGGGGACACCCTTTACATGAGTACTTTTCTCTTCCAAACCCAGCCTCCCTCCCTCTCAGAGATCAATGGAAGGTTTGATGAATAGCGTGTCTTTGTGAAATAATCTCATGAATTGGCCATCTGTCTCACTCTGCAAGAAATTGCTTTTGAATAACAAAATGTCAGCCGGTCTTTGTGGAATCAACATGGATCCTGTTATTTGCAACAAGCTCTCAGTCTCAGAATTAGACATTAATCCACGTTTTTAAAACGTCAAATTCAGAAGTTGTTCCTCAAACACACACACACACACACACACACACACACACACACACACACACACACACACACACACACACACACACGTCACATTTCAAAGTGTTTAAGATCAAGTTTAGGAATTAACTTCTAATTTTAAGGTTAGTGTTAAGATTAGGCATTAACTCTGAATGGTTAAGGAAGGATTAAGTTTTGGGATAGGCTTAAAACAAAAATATCAAAAACAACTTTCTCTCATAACCTTTTGCACCAGACCTGGATTGACGTTGCACACTGACTTGTATCACAGGTGACCTGGCTGGTTATTTCTGCTGTTACCATGTCGTTGGACAGATTAAAAGCTTTCACCACTCAATACATTGCTGCTCCCTATACAGGCTAGAATATAATGATGAACAAGATGGAGTTTTCTAAATGGCACACACATACACTCACACACACACACACACACACACACACACACACACACACACACACACACACACACACACACACACACACACACACACACACACACACAGACATAGATATAAACACACACACATACACACACGCATATAAACAAACAAACACACACACACACTCACAGACATGTGTATATATATATACACACACACACATGCATATAAACACACAAACACATGCATATAAACACACATGCGCATAAATGCACAAGCATGCATATAAACACACACACACACACACACACACACACACACACACCACACACACACACACACACACACGCATATAAACACACACACACACACATACACATACACTCACAGACATGGATATAAACACACACACACACACACTCACTCATACACACGCACATAAACACACTCACACACATTCATGGAAACACAAACACACATGCATATGAACACACACATACACATGAACACACACACACGCTCATGCACATGCTCATGAACAAACAGAGGGCACAAACATCCTTTACAAAATGCAGCAATATGATTCAAGGAAGGAACTCAAGGAGAATCAATCTGAAATAACCTGAATACTGCAGTAAAAAAAAGGAAATTCTTTCCTCAGAAAATTATTTTTACACTGCCTAGAGAAATGTACACAGAGGCAAGCAATACACACACACACACACACACACACACACACACACACACACACACACACACACACACACACACACACACACACACACACACACACACATACATACAGTGTTGTACAGCTAACCTTGTGGGGACATACTATTCAGTCCAATTCAAAATCCTATTTTCCCTAACCCCTAACCCTAAACCTAACAGTAACCCATACTCTTACCCTAACCTTAACCCTAAACCTAACCCTAGCTCCTTACCCTAACCATAAACCTGACCTTAGCTCCTTACCCTAACCATAAAACGAACCCTAGCTCCTAACATAAACCTAACCCGTGCTCCTAACCCTAAACCAAACCCTAGCTCCTAAACCTAACCCTAGCTCCTAACCCTCAACCTAACCCTATCTCCTAACCCTAAAGCTAACCCTAGCTCCTAACCCTCAACCTAACCCTATCTCCTAACCCTAAACCTAACCCTAGCTCCTAACCCTAAACCTAACCCTAGCTCCTAACCCTAAACCTAACTCTAACACTAATTCTAACCTTAACCCTAAACTCCCTAGAAATAGCATTTGACATTGTGGGGTCCAACAATTGTCCCCAGTTTTTGTTTGTTTACTATTCTTGTTTACTATTCTTAACCACAATAATAGTTAAACACGTCCACGCACACACACACACACACACACACACACACACACACACACACACACACCACACACACACACACACACACACACACACACACACACACACACACACACACACACACAAACAAAACTGGGATATGAGGATGGAGCTGAGATATGAGGATAGAGCTGGGATATGAGGATAGAGCTGGGATATGAGGATGGAGCTGGGATATGAGGATGGAGCTGAGATATGCAGATGGAGCTGGGATATGAGGATGGAGCTGAGATATGAGGATGGAGCTGAGATATGATGATGGAGCTGAGATATGAGGATGGAGCTGGGATATGAGGATGGAGCTGGGATATGAGGATGGAGCTGGGATATGAGGATGGAGCTGGGATATGAGGATGGAGCTGAGATATGAGGATGGAGCTGGGATATGAGGATGGAGCTGGGATATGAGGATGGAGCTGAGATATGAGGATGGAGCTGGGATATGAGGATGGAGCTGAGATATGAGGATGGAGCTGGGATATGAGGATGGAGCTGGGATATGAGGATGGAGCTGGGATATGAGGATGGAGCTGGGATATGAGGATGGAGCTTGGATATGAGGATGGAGCTGAGATATGAGGATGGAGCTGAGATATGAGGATGGAGCTGAGATATAAGGATGGAGCTGAGATATTAGGATGGAGCTGAGATATAAGGATGGAGCTGAGATATGAGGATGGAGCTGAGATATAAGGATGGAGCTGAGATATGAGGATGGAGCTGAGATATGAGGATGGAGCTGAGATATGAGGATGGAGCTGGGATATGAGGATCGAGCTGGGATATGAGGATGGAGCTGAGATATGAGGATGGAGCTGAGATATGAGGATGGAGCTGGGATATGAGGATGGAGCTGAGATATGAGGATGGAGCTGAGATACAAGATCTGTGATACATTAGCAGCTGCCAGGATTGATGTGAGAGATGTTGCTGTAGCGCTCCACAGCCTGAGGCTATATACCCTCTACTCTCTCTCCCTCCACATGTCTCCTGCTCCTCTGTTCTCTCTAGCCCTTCTGTCACTTCTGCTCCTGTCCTCTCTATTCTTCCACCATACCGAACATTCTGCTACCTCAAGCTAGAGCTACCCTCCCTGGGCTACCTGTGTCTGCACTTATCCCATCACCCTTTCTGCCTGTGTCTGTGTGAGAGAGAGACTCTGTCTGTTTGTGTGGTGCGTGTGTGTGTGCTTGCATGCCTTTGTGTGTCTGTGTGTCTGTGTGTGTGTGTCTGTGTGTGTCTGTGTGTGTGTGTGTGTGTGTGTGTGCGTGGACGTGTTTAACTATTATTGTGGTGACCTGAAGTCTCCACAAGAATAGTAAACAAACAAAAAATTGACCAACTGGGGACATTTTGTTAATCCCCACAATGTCAAATGCTATTTCTAGGGGGTTTAGTGTAAAGGTTAGAAGTCTGACACCAACAGGCTCCTGAACATTTACATTTATCCTTATTACCCAGGTTCATCCTTATATCCCAGTTCCATTGTTATATCCCATTCCCAGCCCTTATTTCCTCATGTTACGGTCTTACTGTAGGTGTCATACAGAGCCTTCAGAAAGTATTTACACCACTTGTGTTTTTCCACATTTTGTTGTGTTACAGCCTGCATTTAAAATGTATGAAGTGTAAATGTTTTGTTACTGACCTACACACAATATCCCATAATGTCAAATTGGAATTATTTTTGTTAGAACTTTTTACAAACGAATAAAAAATAAAAAGCTGAAATGTCTTGAGTCAATAAGTATTCAACCCCTTTGTGATGGCAAGCCTAAATATGTTCAGGAGTAAAAATGTGCTTAACAAGTCACATAATAAGTTGCGTGGACTCACTTTGTGAATGACTACCTCACCTCTGTACCCCACACACCCTAATTTCTGTAAGGTCCCCAAGTCGAGCAATGAATTTTAAGCACAGATTGAACCACAAAGATCAGGGAGTTTTTCCAATGTCTAGCAAAAAGGGCTTCTATTTTTAGATGGGGGGGAAAAAAAGCAGACATTGAATATCCTTTGGAGCATGGTGAAGTTATTGCACTTTGGATGGTGTATCAATACACCCTGTGACTACAAAGATACAGATGTCCTTCCTAAGTTGCCGTAGAGGAAGGAAACCGCTCAGGGCCAATGGTGACTTTATGACTTTATGACGCCAATGGTGACTTTCAAATAGTTACAGAGTTGAATGGCTGTGATAGGAGAAAACTGAGGATGGATCAACAACATTGTAGTTACTCCACAATACTAACATAATTGACTGTGAAAAGAAGGAAGCCCGTACAGAATAAAAACATCCCAAATGGGCATCCTGTTTGCAACAAGGCACTAAAGTAATACTGAAAAAAAATGTGGCAAGCAATTCCCTTTTTGTCTTGAATACAAAGTGTTATGTTTGAGGCGTGTGTGTGTGTGTGTGTGTGTGTGTGTGTGTGTGTGTGTGTGTGTGTGTGTGTGTGTGTGTGTGTGTGTGTGTGTGTGTGTGTGTGTGTGTGTGTGTGTGTGTGTGTGTGTGTGTGTGTGTGTGTGTATAGTCAGTATAAAAATCAAAAATCAAATCAAAGGGTCACATCAGATAGTCCATGTAGACATTCTATTAGCTATTTAACAGTCTAATAGCTTGGGGACAGAAGCTGTTCAGGAGCCTGTTGGTGTCAGACTTGTTATGTTTGGGGCACGTCCAATACAACACATTACTGAGTACCACGCTTCAAATTTTTAAGCATATTGGTGGCTGCATCATGTTATGGGTATGCTTATGATCATTATGGACTGGGGAGTTTTTCAGGATAAAAAATAAACAGAATGGAGCAAAGCACAGGCAAAATCCTAGAGGAAAACCTGGTTCAGCCTGCTTTTCACCAGACACTGGGACATGAATTCACCTTTCAGCAGGATAATAACGTCAAACACAGCCAAAATCGACACTAGAGTTGCTTACCAAGAAGGCAGTGAATTTTCCAGAGTGGCTTAGTTACAGTTTTGACTTAAATCTATTTGAAAATCTATGGCAAAACCTGAAAAGATTTGTCTCGCAATGATCAACAACCATTTTTACAGAGCTGGAACAATTTAGAAAATAATATAGGGCAAATGTTGCACAATCCGGCTGTGGAAAGCTCTTAGAGACTTAATCAGGTGTGGAATGATCTTAGAGACTTACCCAGGTGTGGAATGATCTTAGAGACTTACCCAGGTGTGGAATGATCTTAGAGACTTACCCAGGTGTGGAATGATCTTAGAGACTTAACCAGGTGTGGAAAGCTCTTACAGACTTACCCAGAAAGACCCACACCTGTAATAGCTGCCAAAGGTGCTTCTTCAAAGTATTGTATTTCATGTTCAATAAATTTGCAAACATTTCTAAAAACATGATTTCACTTTGTCATTATTTTTACTATGTGTGGGTGAGATGAGTGAGAAGAAATATCTATTTAATCCATTTTGAATACTATCTGTAACACAACAAAATGTGGAATAAGTCAAGGGCTATGAATACTTTCTGAAGGCTCTGTATCTGACAGCACATGCCCAGATCACTTTAATGATAGACCATGATTCCTACACACACAACCCTCACCCCCAACACTCACACAGACATTATGACACCCACACAGTCACACAGACATTTGGAGTGTGTGCTTATGTGTGTGTGTGTGTGTGTACCTGTGTGTGTGCGTGTGTGTGTGTGCGTGTGTGTGTGTGTGTGTGTGTGTGTGTGTGTACGTGTGTGTGTGTGTGTGTGTGTGTGTGCGTGTGTGCGTGCGTGTGTGTGTGTGCTTATGTGTGTGTGTGTGTACGTGTGTGTGTGTGTACGTGTGTGCGTGTGTGTGTGTGTGTGTGTGTGTGTGTGTGTGTGTGTGTGTGTGTGTGTGTGTGCAGATAGATGGTGAACTAATAACAAGATAGGAAAACTCTGCTAACAACACACAGACATGGCATTACCGGAGAGTATTACGTGTCCAATTGTATTGTCTCCAGCCTAATGCATTAGTATTCTGAGTTTGTAATATGGAGAGATGGTGGAGGGAGGTGGGTAGAAGAAACATAGTGACTGAAAGAAAGCATAAAGAGGATGATATGAAAGAGAAGAAAAGACAGATACTGTACTGTATGTTAAAGAAAAGATGAGGAGAGGATGAGGAGAGGAGGAGAGAGGAGGAGGAGAGGTGGAGGAGGAGAGGAGGAGAGAGTATGAGGAATGGAGGAGAGAGGATGAGGAGAGGAGAGAGGAGGGGAGGAGGAAAGGAGGAGGAAAGAGGAGGTGGAGAGAGAAGGAGAGGAGGAGAGAGGAAGAGAGAGGTGGAGAGAGGAGGAGGAGGAGGAAATGTGGAGGAAGGGAAGAGGAGTGGAGGAGGAGCACGAGGAAGGAGAGAGGAGGAGGAGAGAGGAGGAGAGAGGAGGAGTGAAGGAGAGAGGAGAGGAGGAGGAGGAAAGGAGGAGGAAGGGAAGAGGAGAGGAGGAGGAGAGGGGGGAAGGAGAGAGGAGGAGGAGAGAGGAGGAGAGAAGGAGAGAGGAGGAAAGAGGAGGAGGAGAGGAGAAGAGAGGAGGAGAGCACCATCGGTGTGGAGGAAAGGAGAGGAGAACTGTAGTGTTTGTGTGTGTAGATTGAGCCTGCGTATTGTGTGATTGAGTAGGAACAGAACACAGGGGACAGTGATCTCTGTGTGTATGGCTGGATCTCTACCACTGAGAGAGGAGAGGAGTCAACCAACACCTCTATCACTACTGCATTGGTGTGTGCTTCACTCTCTCCTCTGCTGTCCTTGAACTGTCTGCATCCCTCCTTAGATTGAGCTGTTAGACACTTGGGAGGGGTTGGCCTTTACTTACACTCCACCGCAACACCACTCACAGGTCTGCTACATTTCTGTGTGTGTGTGTGTGTGTGTGTGTGTGTGTGTGTGTGTGTGTGTGTGTGTGTGTGTGTGTGTGTGTGTGTGTGTGTGTGTGTGTGTGTGTGTGTGCCTGTGGCTTTGTGAGAACATGTTTGCCTTGTGTGTGTATAATAAATAGGGGCGATTGGGAGCATTTGGAAGGAGGGGGCAGGACCCAGCACAATGCAGCTGATGCTGTATTCAGAGGAAAGGAAACACACACATCCTTCTAACTCTCACCTCACCCTACCTCACTCCATCTCACCCTGCCTCATCCTACCTTACCCCACCTCACCCCATCTCACCCTGCCTCATCCTACCTCACCCCATCTCACCCTGCCTCATCCTACCTCACCCCACCTCACCCCATCTCAACCTACCTCACCCCATCTCACCCTGGCTCATCCTACCTCACCCCACTTCACCCCATCCCAACCTACCTCACCCCATCTCACCCCATCCTACCTCACCCCATCTCACCCCACCTCACCCCACCTCATCCTATCTCACCCTACCTCACCCTACCTCACCCCATCTCACCCACCTCATCCTATCTCACCCTACCTCACCCTATCTCACCACATCTCACCGCATCTCACCCTACCTCATCCTATCTCGCCCTATCTCACCCCATCTCATCCTACCTCACCCCAACTCACCCTCTCACCCTACCTCATCCTATCTCACCTCACCTATCTCATCTCACCCTACCTCATCCTACCTCACCCCACCTCACCCAACTCACCCCATCTCACCTCATCTCATCTTACCCTATCTCACCCCACCTCACCCCACCTTACCCCATCTCACCCCACCTCACCCTACCTCACCCCATCTCACCCTACCTATCCCCATCTCACCCTACCTCATCCCATCTGGCCTAATCTCTATCTCCCATTATATTACCCTTTGTATTGTAAATTCTCTCACCACTGCTCTGTAGGTCTGACAGGTCTTACGGATTGATTTGCTGTGTACAAGGAGAATGGTGGCTGGGTATATATATCTCTCTCTCTCTCTCTCTCTCTCACACACACACACACAAACACACAAACACGCATGCCTCAGGCAAGGTCCCAGTTACCAGCTGTCTTTTAGCTAGCAGCAGAGTATTGAAATGAGACAGAGAATGACAGCTATCCAACCGAACAGCAGGAGGCTGCTACAGAATGGCTGCACCTTCCAATCTTCATGGAACTCATATCATATCAAATCAAATCAAATTTTACTTGTCATATGCGCCAAATACAAATCAAATCAAAATGTATTTGTCACATACACATGGTTAGCAGATGTTAATGCGAATGTAGTGAAAAGCTTGTACTTCTAGTTCCGACCATGCAGTAATATCTAACAAGTAATCTAACAATTTCACAACAACTACCTTATACACACAAGTGTAAAGGAATGAATAAGAAAATCAGAAACTTTCTGTCCAAAAATGATGCAGAAACATTAATCCATGCTTTTGTTACTTCTAGGCTGGACTACTGCAATGCTCTACTTTCCGGCTACCCGGATAAAGCACTAAACAAACTTCAGTTAGTGCTAAACACGGCTGCTAGAATCCTGACTAGAACCAAAAAATTTGATCATATTACTCCAGTGCTAGCCTCCCTACACTGGCTTCCTGTTAAGGCAAGGGCTGATTTCAAGGTTTTACTGCTAACCTACAAAGCATTACATGGGCTTGCTCCTACCTATCTTTCCGATTTGGTCCTGCCGTACATACCTACACGTACGCTACGGTCACAAGACGCAGGCCTCCTAATTGTCCCTAGAATTTCTAAGCAAACGGCTGGAGGTAGGGCTTTCTCCTATAGAGCTCAATTTTTATGGAATGGTCTGCCTACCCATGTGAGAGACGCAGACTCAGTCTCAACCTTTAAGTCTTTACTGAAGACTCATCTCTTCAGTAGGTCCTATGATTAAGTATAGTCTGGCCCAGGAGTGTGAAGGTGAACAGAAAGGCTGGAGCAACGAACCACCCTTGCTGTCTCTGCCTTGCCGGTTCCCCTCTCTCCACTGGGATTCTCTGCCTCTAACCCTATTACAGGGGCTGAGTCACTGGCTTACTGGTGTTCTTCCATGCCGTCCATGGGAGGGGTGCGTCACTTGAGTGGGTTGAGTCACTGACGTGGTCTTCCTGTCTGGGTTGGCGCCCCCCCCCCCCTTGGGTTGTGTTATGGCGGAGATCTTTGTGGGCTATACTCGGCCTTGTCTTAGGACGGTAAGTTGGTGGTTGGAGACATCCCTCTAGTGGTGTGGGGGCTGTGCTTTGGCAAAGTGGGTGGGGTTATATCCTGCCTGTTTGGCCCTGTCCGGGGGTATCATCGGATGGGGCCACAGTGTCTTCTGATCCCTCCTGTCTAAGCCTCCAGTATTTATGCTGCAGTAGTTTATGTGTCGGGGGGCTAGGGTCAGTCTGTTACATTTGGAGTATTTCTCTTGTCTTATCCGGTGTCCTGTGTGAATTTAAATATGCTCTCTCTAATTCTCTCTTTCTTTCTTTCTCTCGGAGGACCTGAGCCCTAGGACCATGCCTCAGGACTACCTGGCATGATGACTCCTTGCTGTCCCCAGTCCACCTGGCCGTGCTGCTGCTCCAGTTTCAACTGTTCTGCCTGCGGCTATGGAACCCTGACCTGTTCACCGGACGTGCTTGTTGCACCCTCGACAACTACTATGATTATTATTATTTGACCATGCTGGTCATTTATGAACATTTTAACATCTTGACCATGTTCTGTTATAATATCCACCCGGCACAGCCAGAAGAGGACTGGCCACCCCTCATAGCCTGGTTCCTCTCTAGGTTTCTTCCTAGGTTTTGGCCTTTCTAGGGAGTTTTTCCTAGGGAGTTTTTCCTAGCCACCGTGCTTCTTTCACATGCATTGCTTGTTGTTTGGGGTTTTAGGCTGGGTTTCTGCACAGCACTTTGAGATATCAGCTGATGTACGAAGGGCTATATAAATACATTTGATTTGATTTGATCTGAAGAATATGTACGTAAAAATATATATGGTTGAGAGCTGGCCAAACGGCATAGGCAAGATGCAGTAGATGGTATAGAGTACAGTATATACATATGAGATGAGTAGGGTATGTAAACATTATATAAAGAGGGGGTGCTCCCTCTGCCACTTTAATAATTAAAAATTGGATGTAATAAATGTATCACTAGTCACTTTAAACTAGTGACTAGTGATACATTTATTACATCCAATTTTTAATTATTAAAGTGGCTACAGATTGAGTCAGTATGTTGGTAGCAGCCACTCAATGTTAGTGATGTCAGTTTAACAGTCTGATGGCCTTGAGATAGAAGCTGTTTTTCAGTCTCTCGGGTGCCAGCTTTGATGCACCTGTACTGACCTCGCCTTCTGGATGATAATGGGGTGAACAGGCAGTGGCTCGGGTGGTTGTTGTCCTTGATGATCTTTCGGCCTTCCTGTGACATCGGGTGTTGTAGGTGTCCTGGAAAGCAGGTAGTTTGCCCCCAGTGATGCGTTGTGCAGACCTCACTACCCTCTGGAGAGCCTTCCGGTTGTGGGCGGAGCAGTTGCCGTACCAGGCGGTGATACAGCCCAACACGATGCTCTCGATTGTGCATCTGTAAAAGTTTGTGAGAGTTTTTGGTGACAAGCCAAATTTCTTCAGCCTCCTGAGGTTGAAGAGGCATTGTTGCACCTTCATCACCACGCTGTCTGTGTGTGTGGACCATTTCAGTTTGTCTGTGATGTCTACGCCGAGAAACTTAAAACTTTCCACCTTCTCCACTACTGTCCCGTCGATGTGGATAGAGGGGGTGCTCCCTCTGCTGTTTCCTGAAGTCCATGATCATCTCCTTTGTTTTGTTGACGTTGAGTGTGAGGTTATTTTCCTGACACCACACTCCGAGGGCCCTCACCTCCTCCCTGTAGGCCGTCTCGTCGTTGTTGGTAATCAAGCCTACCACTGTAGTGTCGTCTGCAAACTCGATGATTGAGCTGGAGGCGTGCATGGCCACGCAGTCATGGGTGAACAGGGAGTACAGAAGGGGGCTGAGCACGCACCCTTGTGGGGCCCCAGTGTTGAAGATCAGCGGGTTGGAGATGTTGTTTCCTACCCTCACCACCTGGGGACAGCCCGTCAGGAAGTCCAGGACCCAATTACACAGGGCGGGGTCGAGAACTGTAGTCGATGAACAACATTCTTACATAGGTATTCCTCTTGTCCAGATGGGTTAGGGCAGTGTGCAGTGTGATTGCGATTGATATGATCCTTGACTAGTCTCTCAAAGCACTTCATGATGACGGAGGTAAGTGCTACGGGGCGACAGTCATTTAGCTCAGTTACCTTAGCTTTCTTGGGAACTGGAACAATGGTGGCCCTCTTGAAGCATGTGGGAACAGCAGCCTGGGATAAGGATTGATTGAATATGTCCGTAAACACACCAGTCAGCTGGTCTGCGCGTGCTCTGAGGACGCGGCTAGGGATGCCGTCTGGGCCGGCAGCCTTGCGAGGGTTAACATGTTTAAATGCTTTACTCACGTTGGCTGCAGTGAAGGAGAGCCCGCAGGTTTTGGTAGCGGGCCGTGTCGTTGGCACTGTATTGACCTCAAAGCGAGCAAAGAAGTTGTCTAGTTTGTTTGGGAGCAATGAAATGCTTACTTATAAGCCCATAACCAACTGTGCAGTTTTAAGTAAAAAATAGATAAGTAAAAAATAAAAATAACAAATAATTAAAGAGCAGTAGTAAAATAACTGTAGCGAGGCTATATACAGGGGGTACCGGTACAGAGTCTATGTGCAGGAGCACCGGTTAGTCGAGGTAATATGTACATGTAGGTAGAGTTAAAGTAACTATGCGTAGATAATAAACAGAGAGTAGCAGCAGCGTAAAAGAGGTGGGTTGGGGCAATGCAAATAGTCTGGGTAGCCATTTGATTAGCTGTTCAGGAGTCTTATGGCTTAGGGGTAGAAGCTGTTAAGAAGCCTCTTGGACCTAGACTTGGCACTCCGGTACTGCTTGCCACGCGGTAGCAGAGAGAGAGGCAATGACTAGGGTGGCTGGAGTCTTTGACAATTTTTAGGGTCTTCCTCTGACACCACCTTTTATAGATGTACTGGGTCGTACACATTACTCTCTGTAGTGCCTTGCGGTCTGAGGCCGAGCAGTTGCCATACCAGGCAGTGATGCAACCAGTCAGGATGCTCTCGATGGTGCAGCTGTATAACTTTGAGGATCTGAGGACCCATGCCAAATCTTTTCAGTCTCCTGAGGGGGAATAGGCTTTGTTGTTGTCACGTCTGTCTTCGTCTTCTGACGATATAGCGAAATCGTCGGCTGAAAATGTAGACCAATACGCAGTAGAGTTGGTGCTCATCATCTTAATTTATTAAATAACGTTGAACACGAGAAAACAAGAAAACAACAAGAACGACGAATGACAGTTTTGCAGGCTATACTAACGAAGTGCAAAAACAATCTCCCACAAAAGACAAACACAAACACACCCTCATATATGGGACTCTCAATCAAAGGCAAATAGACAACACCTGCCTTCAATTGAGAGTCCCAACCCCAATGAACCCAAACATAGAAACAGACACACTAGACTCAACATAGAATACATGAAAATCAAACAGTGCCCAAAAACCCCGGAATACCTAAATCAACTGCCCTACAACAAACACACCACCCCTAACCACATAAAACAAATACCCTCTGCCACGTCCTGACCAAACTACAATACCAATTAACCCTTAGACTGGCCAGGACGTGACAGTTGTTCCCTCTTCATGACTGTCTTGGTGTGTTTGGGCCATGATAGTTTGTTGGTGATGTGAACAACAAGGAACTTGAAGCTTTCAACTTGCTCCACTACAGCCTCATTGATGAGAATTTGGGCGAGTTTGGTCCTCCTTTTCCTGTAGTCGACAATCATTTCCTTTGTCTTGATCACGTTGAGGGAGAGGTTGTTAGCTTGGCACCACGTACCATCAATTCTGCCGTCTGCTATATAAACAGTCATACTAGCGGTTACCTTGATATGTTATGGGACAAGAGATTTCAGAGGTGTTCGCAAAAGGTCGCTATACTCATCTGTGAGCGTGTGTGTGTCTGTGTGTTTGTGTTGGTGTGTGTCCTTTCCTTGCCCTTGCTTAGCTCTGTCTTTGCCTCCAGTCCCCAGGTGGCACTACCATATAGTCATAGTGGTGTGGAAAGCCTGTGTGTGTATGTGTGTGTGCAAGTGAGTGTGTTTCTCCCTTCCTCCACGTCTCACACAGAGAGACGACCAATGCCAGGCCAGACCATGTCATCAATTTTAATCATCTCTCTCTGTCTGGACACAGTGGATTGTCTGAAACAGCTCTCTCCTGGTGTGGGGCTGTATGCATCAAGCATCTCAGAGTAGGAGAGCTGATTTAGGATCAAGTACTATTTAAATTATTTCAATTACTTTCACGTATATTTCAAAGTAAGTATTCTGATATAATTAGTTGAATATTAGAACGTATATAAATAAATAATCCCATGCATTTCAACCCAGGTCCATGCATTTCAACCCAGGTCCATGCATTTCAACCCAGGTCCATGCATTTCAACCCAGGTCCATGCATTTCAACAAAGGTCCATGCATTTCAACCCAGGTACATGCATTTCAACCCAGGTCCATGCATTTCAAGCCAGGTCCATGCATTTCAACCCAGGTCCATGCATTTCAACCCAGGTACATGCATTTCAACCCAGGTCCATGCATTTCAACCCAGGTCCATGCATTTCAACCTAGGTCCATGCATTTCAACCCAGGTCCATGCATTTCAACCCAGGTCCATGCATTTCAACCCAGATCCATGCATTTCAACAAAGGTCCATGCATTTCAACCCAGGTCCATGCATTTCAACCCAGGTCCATGCATTTCAACAAAGGTCCATGCATTTCAACCCAGGTCCATGAATTTCAACAAAGGTCCATGCATTTCAACCCAGGTCCATGCATTTCAACCCAGGTCCATGGATTTCAACAAAGGTCCATGCAATTCAACCCAGGTCCTTGCATTTCAACAAAGGTCCATGCAATTCAACCCAGGTCCATGTACTTCAACAAAGGTCCATGCATTTCAACCCAGGTCCATGCATTTCAACCCAGGTCCATGCATTTCAACCCAGTATTAATAATAATATATTTGGAATAATATATCTAATAAATATTTTTTAAATTCTAATAGTAGACTATTTATAGGAAATTAACAGAAAATTATTTCAAAAACCTCCAAATGAAGTAGTTGATTTTGTATTTTTGTAAGCAGTATTTAAAAATACTGACATACACAGAATATACGTATTTAAATAACAAATAATGAAATACTCATATTTGAACCCAGGTCTGCTAGACACCAAAGCTAATGGTTCTTATGCATACTATCAGAGGTTATTGATTAGGCTAGTCCTCCTCATCAATAAGTAATCTGATTACATGAGTAATAAATCAATCAATCAGTTAGTGTCCATTACCCCATGGCCCGCCCTAATAGACTGAGGTCAGCTAGCTTGGGGTCACTAAAGGTCAAACTGTTTACCTCCACTTGAAAAAGCTATCACCCCTGATGGATTCTATCTCTTGATCATAGACACATTTTAGAGTACTCACAAAGCACCTGCACTCTCTCAAACACACGTAGGGTTTACACCCTTATTCAGGCCTTAAACAACACATAATTCCCAGACCCAGATTAAGCCTAGTCCTGGATTTAAAAACATGCACAATGGAGAATAGGAAGTGCTTTTCTGTCCTGGATTATACTTAGTCTGTGTCCAGGAGTTCACAGCCCTGAGTGTATTTGCTTTATTCTAAACATAGTAGTGATTCTACGGACACTGTTTCCTCCTGTCCTCCTGCCTCTATTATGATGACTCCCGCTAAGAGTTTGTTCTCTATGTCTCTCCTGACACTCCTTGAGCCAATCTGATACTTTTTAAAATTGTTGTCTTTCTTTAATGATACATTCTCATTTCATTAACCCACCCCCCCAATAAAAAACCATCAAATATCCCCTGTACTGCAGCACTGCATACTCACCTTTCTCTCTACCACACGATGCAAAAACAACACCACACATCACAATAACCAAAAACCTCACCATTTCCACAACCGTATATCCAACCCATCTTCCACCGCTGTACAGACAAGCCCGCCAACACACCATATATCCTAAAACATCTCCACACTTTTTTATCATTTTATAGAACTCACTTCCACCCTAAGGCGCGCAGAAACCATCCCATTAATGCGTCCCCCGCATGCTTCGGTAGCTCTAAACCGCGAAGGTTTGAATCAAACGCCAGCTTTGACTGGGCCCGTCAAGAGTGAACATTAAATGGGGATGGCCGGTGTCTAGCGGTTATGTACTACCAGGTATCAGGTTCACCTGAGTACGGGACTCTACACGTTAAGGTGGGAGCTCTCTTCCATGCTTCTCGGAGCATGAAGTGGAGTGGCATGTGACTAAGCATTAGCTGACACTACCAGGTCTCAGGCTTGCCTGAGTGCGGGACTCCAAACACTGTAGGTGTGGCTGTCTCCTCCACGTTCGGAGACTTGAGGCGGAGAAAACCCATAGGCCTCGCGGCAATTGCATGGAGACTCATGACCTGATTGAGTGATTGGGGCATGAGGTCAGTAAACAATCATGTGGTCTATCAGTTTAAATAATAGTAAATGGTCTGTTATCCCTCCACCTTTGACCCTGTTCCTCCTTGTTAGCCATACAGCCAACTTTGCCTGAGCAAACAGAAAATTCAACAACACACATTTGGCCTTCTCCTTATTTCAATACCTGTACCCCATTATAAACATCCCGACAGAAAAACCCACCCCCAACTTCTCACACAGACATTCCAACATAGACATTAATGGCATTAACCTGGTGCACACAGAAAACACATGAATCACAGTTTTACTCATGACACAGAAAGGACACCCCTGTCCTTCTCCCTGTTCAACCCGTGCCAACCAGCTGTTAGTGACCAGGGCTCCATGTAGAACCCTCCACTGGAGGTCCCCTGACCTCTTTGGTGCTGGGGGTTTGTAGAGCCCCCTCCATCTAAAACCCACCATACTCTCCTCCCCACATACCCCCCGCCACTGATGTGCCTTCATTCCTAATGTTCCTTACCTTAATGCAGCGGTTGCAGAGGGCTTTACCTCCCTCCCCTTCAAACTCCCCTAGGCTCAGAGTGTTAAAACCTGACAAGTCCTCCAGAACCCCTTGCCAGTCCCCAGTTTCTGCCGTCACCTGCAGTGGCGGAGTCATTGGTGGCCCCTCCCCCTTTGGCTGCTCAAACACCCCCCTTACCGGCTCAGACAGTGCCTCCTGGACCTCCTCTCCCAGCAGTCGCAGGTCACCCAGCCTTACTAAACCCGCTGCCATCAGTCACCTCTGCAGGGTGGCCGACTGAACCCATCTCAAAAGGATGGCTGGGTTGTGGAAGATAGGCTCCTCCCACACCCACAGCCCAGGCTCTAAAAACCCTTCTCATGTGAGCCTTAGCAGCTGCCTATCCCTCTTTGCCCAACATAACAGAGCTTTGCTGTTGCCCCAGTTCACCTTAGCTGACAAAGCTCCCTCGTCCACCTTCAGACTATTTTCTAGTGCCTGCATATCCTGCCCATCCCTGACCATCACAGAAACGTCATCTGCATACGCTGACACTGCTATGCCTGTCAACACACCCATGCCTGTCCAGCACACTCCCTGCAGTCTCCTGCATAGCAGGCCCAAAAAAGGCTAAATGGCTAGTGTATATAACTGCCCCGATAGAGGGCATCCTTGTGTAATGCCCCACCTCACCCAGACTGGCCTACTGAGCCCCCCTCCCACCTTGACCAGACATGACGCCCCAGCATACAACATCTTCACACAGGTCAAAAACCTCTCCCCAAACACAGACATCACGTTAAACAGATACACATGGTCCACTCTATCAAAAGCCTTCTCTTGATCTAAAGAGACCAGTCCAAAGTTCACATTAGAAACTCTCGATTAAGAACAGGTTGTCCGTGATTGAGCGTCCCAGTACACAATATGTCTGGTCCTTGTTTACTACAGAGTCCAGATGGGACTTCAGTCTGTTAGCGAGGACCTTTAGTCCGCACAGAGCAATGCCACACGCCTCCAGTACTTAAGTTCACACAAGTCCCCTTTTTTGGGCAGGAGAGTCAGAGTCGCCCGACGGCAGCTCATCGGCAACTCTCCTACACTGACACACTCACGCAACACGCAAAAGAAGTCTAGTCCAATTATTCCCCAGAATTTTCAATAAAACTCCACTGGAGGTCCATCGATCCCCGGTGCACGCCCGGGGGACATCTTAGTTACGGCCTCTGTGAGTTCATGGGACAACAGGGAAATGTCAATTTCATTCCTCTGTGCCAGAGAGAGCTTAAGGAATTCTGCAAACAAAACCTGAGCACACACAGGATTACACAGTTCTGCACTATACAACTCAGTATAAAACTCCGTAGTCCGCTCCCGCATCTCCCCCATCACAGAGGTCAATCACCAATCCAAAAGCCGTAGAAAATGCATACCCTTGGCTTCACCGCTCTGTCTCGCCAAACCAAAGAAGAAGGATCTGGGAGCATCCATCTCCTTGAGCATGGAGAACCTAGCTCTTACAAGTGCTCCCTTTGCTTTAACCTGGAAAAAACTGCCCAGGTCCCTACGTAATTCAGCTAAATTAGCCGTGGCGGCCTACATTGCCTTGCCCCACCATCTCTACCTCCATCTCACTAATACTACACTTGAGTTCCCCCAGTACTCTTTTAGCCTCCAAATCCAAATTTGGACTTTCCCCACATCCCACCATTGATTCAGAGACCCATACTCCTCTCTTCGCTGCCCCCATCTTTATCAAACAGTCTGGAAACCTGTCCAAGAAGTGACATCTTGTAAGAGCTTTACATTAAACTTCCAATAGGAGGAATGCCGAGGCCCTGGTGAAATAGACAGCCGAGCCATGATTATGTGGTGATCCAAAAAACCCACCGGGAGAATGTTAGTGCCCAACAGGCTATTGCTCTGATTGCTGGACATGTAAAATCGATCAAGCTGGGCTGCATTCACCCTAGCCCCAGAGACCTTCACCCATGTATACTGTCTTGTGTTGGGATGTCTAGTTCTATAAACATCCACCAGGTCAAACTGATTAATGATGTGCCTTAACACCCCCACTGAGCCTGAATGAGGCTCCTCCCCATTTTCTGTTTCTCGTAAAAATCCATAGTACAGTTCCAGTCCCCGCTGACCATCAGTGTCTCCTCAGGCACTAACTGTGAGAGTTCCTGTCTTAGACACCCAAATAGAAGCCCCTCTTTCTGCTTTTACTACAAGCAGTCTACCCCTACACACCTCCATTGAGGAGCACATTTCTACAGACAGACCCAGTAAAAAAAGGACTGCCACCCCTGCACTCCTTAAATATATTCTGCTAGCAATCAGCCTACCCACCAAATTCACTCTTTTCATGAACACAACCACAGCTTTGTTCATTCTACATGTGGAATTAATAAATTCAGCTCCTAGCTGTTCGCCGACCGCGAGCAAAACCTCTTCCACCTTATTCTCATTCTCAGGAACACACATCACAACACCACACCTTCCAAACCCCAGCAAACTAAACTTCCTCCCTAACTTTGAAAAACACCTAGCTATAACTATACACGGTCTCTCAACTACCAAACACTTCCAGGAGAGAGAGAGAGCGAGAGAGAGAATCTGTCCACCTGTCACATTGTTGATGAGGATAGATGAAGTCTATTGTTGACTCTCGTTATAACGACTCCTTTGTCTCTGAGAAGCGACGATGACAGCAACACTGTATCACACTAATTCAAACAAAGATACCCAATTTGATTTTAATTGCCTTCTTAAAGAGCTACTTTGTTAGCCTCAGTCTGTCTCCTCTAGTTCTCCTTTCTCTCATGGCCTGGTTGTTTCTCTCTCTGTCCTGTTGTACCCGTGTGTGCGTACTGTATCTGTCCACATCTACAGACTTATTGGACCTGTTCGCCTCCGTTTTCTCATCAGATTGACTTGAATGATAGATCTGTCTCTCTCTGTCTCGCACTCTCTCAATCCCTCCCTCTCTTCCTCTCTCTCTCTCTCTCTCTCTCGTAGTATATAATCTCTGTGGATATAACACCTAGCATGAGTCTACACTGGTTCTACCTGGAACCAAAAGTGTTCTACCTGGAGCCAAAATGTCTCCACCTGGAACCAAAAGTGTTCTGAACCCTGGAACCAAAAGTGTTCTGAACCCTGGAACCAAAAGGGTTCTTAACCCTGGAACCAAAAGGTTTCTTGAAAGGGGTTGTCCTATGGGGACAGCCAAAGAACCCTTATATGTTCTAGATAGCACCTTCTTTTCCTAAGAGTGTACTGTTATCTCTCCGCAATTTCCTTCTCCTTCTGCAATTCATTCCCAGTCACATGGCCTTATAACTGCCAAAAACCTGCTGCATTCAGTGTGAGGTGTGTGTGTGTGTGTGTGTGTGTGTGTGTGTGTGTGTGTGTGTGTGTGTGTGTGTGTGTGTGTGTGTGTGTGTGTGTGTGTGTGTGTGTGTGTGTGTGTGTGTGTGTGTATGTTCTCCACCATGTTCATCAACACACACAGAGCAGTTCTCAGCTGTGAGACGGATGTTTGTCTGATTCAAAATGACATAGAACTCCTTTGTTTGTTTCTGGAGATTTTCACTAAACTCAGCCCGCAACAATCTATCATGATTTTAGAGAGCTTTGTGTTATTGATTCATTTTGTGGTCTTTCAGCAGCGTACACTATCCATCGTGAAAGAGCTATATGAACAGACAAGTTATAATGAATATAATCTGGGAGAAACTACAAAAATAAATCATTTTACAATATAATCCATTTCAAACATGACTCATCACTTTGCTCTAGATATTTTTTTTATAGATTCTAAAAACATTTGTTTTACCCCCCATCATCTAGTATTGTGGATCACTCTGGAATGTTGCCCTATTCTTTATGTGCAGTGCACAGTCCAACCGCGGTGCACTGTGTCCATCCGCGGTGCACTGTGTCCATCTGCGGTGCACTGTGTCCATCCGCGGTGCACTGTGTCCAACCGCGGTGCACTCTGTCCATCCGCGGTGCACTGTGTCCATCCGCGGTGCACTGTGTCCAACCGCGGTGCACTGTGTAAGGAATAAGGTGCCATTTTAGATTTGCTTATTTTCTCAAACAAACCCAAAATCTGTTTCCTGTCTGTTTCAGCTGCTGTCAGAGGGGCATGATGGGAAAATAGAGGTCACCTCTAGCAGAGGGGAACTAACCACTGGAACGCTCCATATTCATCACCTCAGAGGGGGGGACCAAGGGTGTGTGTGTCTGTGTGCGTGTGTGTGTGTGTCCGTGCGCCTGTGTGTGTGTTTGAATGTGTAACCATCCATAATCAACGGCCCAGCAGGTGGGGTTACCTGGGCCATCAGCAATGACACCTGAAAGACAAGGTATGGCAGCGTTACCGTGACAACAGAGAATACAACCCCCCACCTCTTCTATATCACTCCCCTCTTCAGCAGAACCCCCCTGAGGTTGAGGCCAAGGTTGAGTGACATGTCTGTCTGTCTCTGTCTCAGTCTCTGTCTCTCTGCTCCAGTGACTGATGCAGATTGAGCGAGGTCTAGTCCGTCTGGGTGAAACAACACCTCACTACCCTGCCCCCATCTCCTACTGGGTAAAGACCACCTCACTACCCTGCCCTCATCTCCTACTGGGTAAAGACCACCTCACTACCCTGCCCCCATCTCCTACTGGGTAAAGACCACCTCACTACCCTGCCCCCATCTCCTACTGGGTAAAGACCACCTCACTACCCTGCCCCCATCTCCTACTGGGTAAAGACCACCTCACTACCCTGCCCCCATCTCCTACTGGGTAAAGACCACCTCACTACCCTGCCCCCATCTCCTACTGGGTAAAGACCACCTCAATACCCTGCCCCCATCTCCTACTGGGTAAAGACCACCTCACTACCCTGCCCCCATCTCCTACTGGGTAAAGACCACCTCACTACCCTGCCCCCATCTCCTACTGGGTAAAGACCAGGGGTAAGACGATGACACGGGTAAAGGGGAGAGTCGGCTGTGATAAAGGATTATATCAGTTTGTTTGAGTTGGTCAAGTTTGAACTCTCTCTTCTTTCCATAGTGCTTCTTCTCCTATCTCTCAGTACTGATACTGCTTCTAGCGTGTGTGTGTGTGAGTGAGAGGATGAGGGTTAATAGACGCCCCATTAAGAAGGTAATTGCACGAGTATTCTTGAAATGTTAATTGCATCACACGTCAATAGTGATGCAATCTGCTGAGAAAGAGACAGATGTTCTCTTCATAGTGGATGTGTTTTCTTTCCAAGTCCCTTTAGAGGATCATGTTATACAACTGTGGCTGTGACAGAGGTGAAATAAAGCTGCGATACCACCAGAATGTAGATTGTCACTGTGTCTTTGTGATGTCATGGGTTGTCTATATTGCTTGATGTAACTTCTATCAAACTGGTTTCAACTGTCCATTCAATAAGGTTGAAACCTTTTGATACACAATCTACATTCCCTACGGGAACAATACAGGTATTGAATTGAATTCATTTGAATTAAATTGAATTCATTTGAATTGAATTGATTGAATGGAGCAGAGGAGACGAGGAGAATAATTCACTTCAGAGAGTCCATTGAGATGCACTCACTATCTTTCTGTGGTATAACATTATCAGTATGCTCTATAGCTCCTGCCGCAGTCTCTCTCTAGCTCTCTCTCTGTGGTATAACATTATCAGTATGCTCTATAGATCCAGCCTCTCTCTAGCTCTCTCTCTGTGGTATAACATTATCAGTATGCTCTATAGATCCAGTCTCTCTCTAGCTCTCTCTCTGTGGTATAACATTATCAGTATGCTCTATAGACCCAGTCTCTCTCTAGCTCTCTCTCTGTGGTATAACATTATCAGTATGCTCTACAGATCCAGCCTCTCTCTAGCTCTCTCTCTGTGGTATAACATTATCAGTATGCTCTATAGATCCAGTCTCTCTCTAGCTCTCTCTCTGTGTTATAACATTATCAGTATGCTCTATAGATCCAGTCTCTCTCTAGCTCTCTCTCTGTGGTATAACATTATCAGTAAGTTCTATAGATCCAGTCTCTCTCTAGCTCTCTCTCTGTGGTATAACATTATCAGTATGCTCTATAGCTCCTGCCGCAGTCTCTCTCTAGCTCTCTCTCTGTGGTATAACATTATCAGTATGCTCTATAGATCCAGTCTCTCTCTAGCTCTCTCTGTGGTATAACATTATCACTATGCTCTACAGCTCCTGCCCCAGCCTCTCTCTAGCTCTCTCTCTGTGGTATAACATTATCAGTATGCTCTATAGATCCAGTCTCTCTCTAGCTCTCTCTGTGGTATAACATTATCAGTATGCTCTATAGATCCAGTCTCTCTCTAGCTCTCTCTGTGGTATAACATTATCAGTATGCTCAATAGATCCAGTCTCTCTCTAGCTCTCTCTCTGTGGTATAACATTATCAGTATGCTCTATAGCTCCTGCCGCAGTCTCTCTCTAGCTCTCTCTCTGTGTTATAACATTATCAGTATGCTCTATATATCCAGTCTCTCTCTAGCTCTCTCTCTGTGGTATAACATTATCAGTATGCTCTATAGATCCAGTCTCTCTCTAGCTCTCTCTGTGGTTGAACATTATCAAAATGCTCTATAGATCCAGTCTATCTCTAGCTCTCTCTCTGTGGTATAACATTATCAGTATGCTCTATAGATCCAGCCTCTCTCTAGCTCTCTCTCTGCGGTATAACATTATCAGTATGCTCTATAGATCCAGCCTCTTTCTAGCTCTCTCTCTGTGGTATAACATTATCAGTATGCTCTATAGATCCAGTCTCTCTCTAGCTCTCTCTCTGTGGTATAACATTATCAGTATGCTCTATAGATCCAGTCTCTCTCTAGCTCTCTCTGTGGTATAACATTATCAGTATGCTCTATAGACCCAGTCTCTCTCTAGCTCTCTCTCTGTGGTATAACATTATCAGTATGCTCTTTAGATCCAGTCTCTCTCTAGCTCTCTCTGTGGTTAAACATTATCAGTAAGCTCTATAGATACAGTCTCTCTCTAGCTCTCTCTGTGGTATAACATTATCAGTATGCTCTACAGATCCAGTCTCTCTCTAGCTCTCTCTCTCTGTGGTATAACATTATCAATATGCTCTATAGCTCCTGCCCTAGTCTCTCTCTAGCTCTCCCTCTGTGGTATAACATTATCACTATGCTCTTTAGCTCCTGCCCCAGCCTCTCTCTAGCTCTCTCTATGTGGTATAACATTATCAGTATGCTCTATAGATCCAGGCTCTTTCTAGCTCTCTCTCTGTGGTATAACATTATCAGTATGCTCTATAGATCCAGCCTCTTTCTAGCTCTCTCTCTGTGGTATAACATTATCAGTATGCTCTATAGCTCCAGTCTCTCTCTAGCTCTCTCTCTGTGGTATAACATTATCAGTATGCTCTATAGATCCAGTCTCTCTCTAGCTCTCTCTGTGGTATAACATTATCAGTATGCTCTATAGACCCAGTCTCTCTCTAGCTCTCTCTCTGTGGTATAACATTATCAGTATGCTCTTTAGATCCAGTCTCTCTCTAGCTCTCTCTGTGGTATAAACATTATCAGTATGCTCTATAGATCCAGTCTCTCTCTAGCTCTCTCTCTGTGGTATAACATTATCAATATGCTCTATAGCTCCTGCCCTAGTCTCTCTCTAGCTCTCCCTCTGTGGTATAACATTATCACTATGCTCTTTAGCTCCTGCCCCAGCCTCTCTCTAGCTCTCTCTCTGTGGTATAACATTATCAGTATGCTCTATAGGTCCAGTCTCTCTCTAGCTCTCTCTCTGTGGTATAACATTATCACTATGTTCTATAGATCCAGCCTCTCTCTAGCTCTCTCTCTGTGGTATAACATTATCACTATGCTCTATAGCTCCTACCTCTCTCTAGCTCTCTCTCTGTGGTATAACATTATCAGTATGCTCTATAGCTCCTGCCGCAGTCTCTCTCTAGCTCTCTCTCTGTGTTATAACATTATCAGTATGCTCTATATATCCAGTCTCTCTCTAGCTCTCTCTCTGTGGTATAACATTATCAGTATGCTCTTTAGAACCAGTCTCTCTCTAGCTCTCTCTGTGGTTAAACATTATCAGTATGCTCTATAGATCCAGTCTCTCTCTAGCTCTCTCTCTGTGGTATAACATTATCAGTATGCTCTATAGATCCAGCCTCTCTCTAGCTCTCTCTCTGTGTTATAACATTATCAGTATGCTCTATAGCTCCTGCCGCAGTCGCTCTCTAGCTCTCTCTCTGTGGTATAACATTATCAGTATGCTCTATAGATCCAGTCTCACTCTAGCTCTCTCTCTGTGGTATAACATTATCAGTATGTTCTATAGATCCAGTCTCTCTCTAGCTCTCTCTCTGTGGTATAACATTATCACTATGCTCTATAGATCCAGCCTCTCTCTAGCTCTCTCTCTGTGGTATAACATTATCACTATGTTCTATAGATCCAGTCTCTCTCTCTAGCTCTCTCTCTGTGGTATAACATTATCAGTATGCTCTATAGATCCAGTCTCTCTCTAGCTCTCTCTCTGTGGTATAACATTATCAGTATGTTCTATAGATCCAGCCTCTCTCTAGCTCTCTCTCTGTGGTATAACATTATCAGTATGCTCTATAGATCCATTCTCTCTCTAGCTCTCTCTCTGTGGTATAACATTATCAGTATGCTCTATAGATCCAGTCTCTCTCTAGCTCTCTCTCTGTGGTATAACATTATCAGTATGTTCTATAGATCCAGTCTCTCTCTAGCTCTCTCTCTGTGGTATAACATTATCACTATGCTCTATAGATCCAGCCTCTCT
Organism: Salmo salar; assembly: GCF_965601325.2. Lineage (NCBI taxonomy): Eukaryota > Metazoa > Chordata > Actinopteri > Salmoniformes > Salmonidae > Salmo > Salmo salar. The sequence continues at coordinate 16,225,710 of NC_138295.1, forward strand.
CTAGCTCTCTCTCTGTGGTATAACATTATCACTATGTTCTATAGATCCAGTCTCTCTCTCTAGCTCTCTCTCTGTGGTATAACATTATCAGTATGCTCTATAGATCCAGTCTCTCTCTAGCTCTCTCTCTGTGGTATAACATTATCAGTATGTTCTATAGATCCAGCCTCTCTCTAGCTCTCTCTCTGTGGTATAACATTATCAGTATGCTCTATAGATCCATTCTCTCTCTAGCTCTCTCTCTGTGGTATAACATTATCAGTATGCTCTATAGATCCAGTCTCTCTCTAGCTCTCCCTCTGTGGTATAACATTATCAGTATGCTCTATAGATCCAGTCTCTCTCTAGCTCTCTCTCTGTGGTATAACATTATCAGTATGCTCTATAGATCCAGCCTCTCTCTAGCTCTCTCTCTGTGGTATAACATTATCAGTATGCTCTATAGATCCAGTCTCTCTCTAGCTCTCTCTGTGGTATAACATTATCAGTATGCTCTATAGATCCAGCCTCTCTCTAGCTCTCTCTCTGTGGTATAACATTATCACTATGTTCTATAGCTCCTGCCCCAGCCTCTCTCTAGCTCCGTTTCTGTGGTATAACATTATCAGTATGCTCTATAGCTCCTGCCCTAGTCTCTCTCTAGCTCTCCCTCTGTGGTATAACATTATCAGTATGCTCTATAGATCCAGCCTCTCTCTAGCTCTCTATCTGTGGTATAACATTATCACTATGTTCTATAGATCCAGTCTCTCTCTAGCTCTCTCTCTGTGGTATAACATTATCAGTATGCTCTATAGATCCAGTCTCTCTCTAGCTCTCTCTCTGTGGTATAACATTATCAGTATGCTCTATAGATCCAGTCTCTCTCTAGCTCTCTCTGTGGTATAACATTATCAGTATGCTCTATAGACCCAGTCTCTCTCTAGCTCTCTCTCTGTGGTATAACATTATCAGTATGCTCTTTAGATCCAGTCTCTCTCTAGCTCTCTCTGTGGTTAAACATTATCAGTAAGCTCTATAGATACAGTCTCTCTCTAGCTCTCTCTGTGGTATAACATTATCAGTATGCTCTACAGATCCAGTCTCTCTCTAGCTCTCTCTCTCTGTGGTATAACATTATCAATATGCTCTATAGCTCCTGCCCTAGTCTCTCTCTAGCTCTCCCTCTGTGGTATAACATTATCACTATGCTCTTTAGCTCCTGCCCCAGCCTCTCTCTAGCTCTCTCTATGTGGTATAACATTATCAGTATGCTCTATAGATCCAGGCTCTTTCTAGCTCTCTCTCTGTGGTATAACATTATCAGTATGCTCTATAGATCCAGCCTCTTTCTAGCTCTCTCTCTGTGGTATAACATTATCAGTATGCTCTATAGCTCCAGTCTCTCTCTAGCTCTCTCTCTGTGGTATAACATTATCAGTATGCTCTATAGATCCAGTCTCTCTCTAGCTCTCTCTGTGGTATAACATTATCAGTATGCTCTATAGACCCAGTCTCTCTCTAGCTCTCTCTCTGTGGTATAACATTATCAGTATGCTCTTTAGATCCAGTCTCTCTCTAGCTCTCTCTGTGGTTAAACATTATCAGTATGCTCTATAGATCCAGTCTCTCTCTAGCTCTCTCTGTGGTATAACATTATCAGTATGCTCTATAGATCCAGTCTCTCTCTAGCTCTCTCTCTGTGGTATAACATTATCAATATGCTCTATAGCTCCTGCCCTAGTCTCTCTCTAGCTCTCCCTCTGTGGTATAACATTATCACTATGCTCTTTAGCTCCTGCCCCAGCCTCTCTCTAGCTCTCTCTCTGTGGTATAACATTATCAGTATGCTCTATAGGTCCAGTCTCTCTCTAGCTCTCTCTCTGTGGTATAACATTATCACTATGTTCTATAGATCCAGCCTCTCTCTAGCTCTCTCTCTGTGGTATAACATTATCACTATGCTCTATAGCTCCTATCTCTCTCTAGCTCTCTCTCTGTGGTATAACATTATCAGTATGCTCTATAGCTCCTGCCGCAGTCTCTCTCTAGCTCTCTCTCTGTGTTATAACATTATCAGTATGCTCTATATATCCAGTCTCTCTCTAGCTCTCTCTCTGTGGTATAACATTATCAGTATGCTCTTTAGAACCAGTCTCTCTCTAGCTCTCTCTGTGGTTAAACATTATCAGTATGCTCTATAGATCCAGTCTCTCTCTAGCTCTCTCTCTGTGGTATAACATTATCAGTATGCTCTATAGATCCAGCCTCTCTCTAGCTCTCTCTCTGTGTTATAACATTATCAGTATGCTCTATAGCTCCTGCCGCAGTCGCTCTCTAGCTCTCTCTCTGTGGTATAACATTATCAGTATGCTCTATAGATCCAGTCTCACTCTAGCTCTCTCTCTGTGGTATAACATTATCAGTATGTTCTATAGATCCAGTCTCTCTCTAGCTCTCTCTCTGTGGTATAACATTATCACTATGCTCTATAGATCCAGCCTCTCTCTAGCTCTCTCTCTGTGGTATAACATTATCACTATGTTCTATAGATCCAGTCTCTCTCTCTAGCTCTCTCTCTGTGGTATAACATTATCAGTATGCTCTATAGATCCAGTCTCTCTCTAGCTCTCTCTCTGTGGTATAACATTATCAGTATGTTCTATAGATCCAGCCTCTCTCTAGCTCTCTCTCTGTGGTATAACATTATCAGTATGCTCTATAGATCCATTCTCTCTCTAGCTCTCTCTCTGTGGTATAACATTATCAGTATGCTCTATAGATCCAGTCTCTCTCTAGCTCTCCCTCTGTGGTATAACATTATCAGTATGCTCTATAGATCCAGTCTCTCTCTAGCTCTCTCTCTGTGGTATAACATTATCAGTATGCTCTATAGATCCAGCCTCTCTCTAGCTCTCTCTCTGTGGTATAACATTATCAGTATGCTCTATAGATCCAGTCTCTCTCTAGCTCTCTCTGTGGTATAACATTATCAGTATGCTCTATAGATCCAGCCTCTCTCTAGCTCTCTCTCTGTGGTATAACATTATCACTATGTTCTATAGCTCCTGCCCCAGCCTCTCTCTAGCTCCGTTTCTGTGGTATAACATTATCAGTATGCTCTATAGCTCCTGCCCTAGTCTCTCTCTAGCTCTCCCTCTGTGGTATAACATTATCAGTATGCTCTATAGATCCATCCTCTCTCTAGCTCTCTATCTGTGGTATAACATTATCACTATGTTCTATAGATCCAGTCTCTCTCTAGCTCTCTCTCTGTGGTATAACATTATCAGTAGGCTCTATAGCTCCTTCCCCAGCCTCTATCTAGCGCTCTCTCTGTGGTATAACATTATCAGTATGCTCTATAGCTCCTGCCCCAGCCTCTCTCTAGATCTCTCTGTGGTATAACATTATCAGTATGCTCTATAGATCCAGTCTCTCTCTAGCTCTCTCTGTGCTATAACATTATCAGTATGCTCTATAGATCCAGTCTCTCTCTAGCTCTCTCTGTGGTATAACATTATCAGTATGTTCTATAGATCCAGTCTCTCTCTAGCTCTCTCTGTGCTATAACATTATCAGTATGCTCTATAGATCCAGTCTCTCTCTAGCTCTCTCTGTGGTATAACATTATCAGTATGTTCTATAGATCCAGTCTCTCTCTAGCTCTCTCTGTGGTATAACATTATCAGTATGCTCTATAGCTCCAGTCTCTCTCTAGCTCTCTCTCTGTGTTATAACATTATCAGTATGCTCTATATATCCAGTCTCTCTCTAGCTCTCTCTCTGTGGTATAACATTATCAGTATGCTCTATAGATCCAGTCTCTCTCTAGCTCTCTCTGTGGTTTAACATTATCAGTATGCTCTATAGATCCAGTCTCTCTCTAGCTCTCCCTCTGTGGTATAACATTATCAAAATGCTCTATAGATCCAGTCTCTCTCTAGCTCTCTCTCTGTGGTATAACATTATCAGTATGCTCTTTAGATCCAGCCTCTCTCTAGCTCTCTCTCTGTGGTATAACATTATCAGTATGCTCTATAGATCCAGCCTCTCTCTAGCTCTCTCTCTGTGGTATAACATTATCAGTATGGTCTATAGATCCAGTCTCTCTCTAGCTCTCTCTGTGGTATAACATTATCAGTATGCTATATAGATCCAGCCTCTCTCTAGCTCTCTCTCTGTGGTATAACATTATCACTATGTTCTATAGATCCAGTCTCTCTCTAGCTCTCTCTCTGTGGTATAACATTATCAATATGCTCTATAGCTCCTGCCCTAGTCTCTCTCTAGCTCTCCCTCTGTGGTATAACATTATCAGTATGCTCTATAGATCCAGCCTCTCTCTAGCTCTCTCTCTGTGGTATAACATTATCAGTATGTTCTATAGATCCAGTCTCTCTCTAGCTCTCTCTGTGGTATAACATTATCAGTATGCTCTATAGCTCCAGTCTCTCTCTAGCTCTCTCTCTGTGTTATAACATTATCAGTATGCTCTATATATCCAGTCTCTCTCTAGCTCTCTCTCTGTGGTATAACATTATCAGTATGCTCTATAGATCCAGTCTCTCTCTAGCTCTCTCTGTGGTATAACATTATCAGTATGCTCTATAGATCCAGTCTCTCTCTAGCTCTCCCTCTGTGGTATAACATTATCAGTATGCTCTATAGATCCAGTCTCTCTCTAGCTCTCTCTCTGTGGTATAACATTATCAGTATGCTCTATAGATCCAGCCTCTCTCTAGCTCTCTCTCTGTGGTATAACATTATCAGTATGCTCTATAGATCCAGCCTCTCTCTAGCTCTCTCTCTGTGGTATAACATTATCAGTATGCTCTATAGATCCAGCCTCTCTCTAGCTCTCTCTCTGTGGTATAACATTATCAGTATGCTCTATAGATCCAGTCTCTCTCTAGCTCTCTCTGTGGTATAACATTATCAGTATGCTCTATAGATCCAGCCTCTCTCTAGCTCTCTCTCTGTGGTATAACATTATCACTATGTTCTATAGATCCAGTCTCTCTCTAGCTCTCTCTCTGTGGTATAACATTATCAGTATGCTCTATAGCTCCTGCCCAGTCTCTCTCTAGCTCTCTCTCTGTGGTATAACATTATCAGTATGCTCTATAGATCCAGCCTCTCTCTAGCTCTCTCTCTGTGGTATAACATTATCAGTATGTTCTATAGATCCAGTCTCTCTCTAGCTCTCTCTGTGGTATAACATTATCAGTATGCTCTATAGCTCCAGTCTCTCTCTAGCTCTCTCTCTGTGTTATAACATTATCAGTATGCTCTATAGATCCAGTCTCTCTCTAGCTCTCTCTCTGTGGTATAACATTATCAGTATGCTCTATAGATCCAGTCTCTCTCTAGCTCTCTCTGTGGTATAACATTATCAGTATGCTCTATAGATCCAGTCTCTCTCTAGCTCTCCCTCTGTGGTATAACATTATCAGTATGCTCTATAGATCCAGTCTCTCTCTAGCTCTCTCTCTGTGGTATAACATTATCAGTATGCTCTATAGATCCAGCCTCTCTCTAGCTCTCTCTCTGTGGTATAACATTATCAGTATGCTCTATAGATCCAGCCTCTCTCTAGCTCTCTCTCTGTGGTATAACATTATCAGTATGCTCTATAGATCCAGTCTCTCTCTAGCTCTCTCTGTGGTATAACATTATCAGTATGCTCTATAGATCCAGTCTCTCTCTAGCTCTCTCTGTGGTATAACATTATCAGTATGCTCAATAGATCCAGTCTCTCTCTAGCTCTCTCTCTGTGGTATAACATTATCAGTATGCTCTATAGCTCCTGCCGCATGTCTCTCTCTAGCTCTCTCTCTGTGTTATAACATTATCAGTATGCTCTATAGATCCAGTCTCTCTCTAGCTCTCTCTCTGTGGTATAACATTATCAGTATGCTCTATAGATCCAGTCTCTCTCTAGCTCTCTCTTTGGTTGAACATTATCAAAATGCTGTATAGATCCAGTCTCTCTAGCTCTCTCTCTGTGGTATAACATTATCAGTATGCTCTATAGATCCAGTCTCTCTCTAGCTCTCTCTCTGTGGTACAACATTATCAGTATGCTCTATAGATCCAGTCTCTCTCTAGCTCTCTCTGTGGTATAACATTATCAGTATGCTCTATAGATCCAGCCTCTCTCTAGCTCTCTCTCTGTGGTATAACATTATCACTATGTTCTATAGCTCCTGCCCCAGCCTCTCTCTAGCTCCCTTTCTGTGGTATAACATTATCAGTATGCTCTATAGCTCCTGCCCTAGTCTCTCTCTAGCTCTCCCTCTGTGGTATAACATTATCACTATGCTCTATAGCTCCTGCCCCAGCCTCTCTCTAGCTCTCTCTCTGTGGTATAACATTATCAGTTTGCTCTATAGATCCAGCCTCTCTCTAGCTCTCTCTCTGTGGTATAACATTATCACTATGTTCTATAGATCCAGTCTCTCTCTAGCTCTCTCTCTGTGGTATAACATTATCAGTATGCTCTATAGCTCCTTCCCCAGCCTCTATCTAGCGCTCTCTCTGTGGTATAACATTATCAGTATGCTCTATAGCTCCTGCCCCAGCCTCTCTCTAGCTCTCTCTGTGGTATAACATTATCAGTATGCTCTATAGATCCAGTCTCTCTCTAGCTCTCTCTGTGGTATAACATTATCAGTATGCTCCATAGATCCAGTCTCTCTCTAGCTCTCTCTGTGGTATAACATTATCAGTATGTTCTATAGATCCAGTCTCTCTCTAGCTCTCTCTGTGGTATAACATTATCAGTATGCTCTATAGATCCAGTCTCTCTCTAGCTCTCTCTCTGTGTTATAACATTATCAGTATGCTCTATAGATCCAGTCTCTCTCTAGCTCGCTCTCTGTGTTATAACATTATCAGTATGCTCTATAGATCCAGTCTCTCTCTAGCTCTCTCTCTGTGGTATAACATTATCAGTATGCTCTATAGATCCAGCCTCTCTCTAGCTCTCTCTCTGTGGTATAACATTATCAGTATGCTCAATAGATCCAGTCTCTCTCTAGCTCTCTCTCTGTGGTATAACATTATCAGTATGCTCTATAGCTCCTGTCGCAGTCTCTCTCTAGCTCTCTCTCTGTGTTATAACATTATCAGTATGCTCTATAGATCCAGTCTCTCTCTAGCTCTCTCTCTGTGGTATAACATTATCAGTATGTTCTATAGATCCAGCCTCTCTCTAGCTCTCTCTCTGTGGTATAACATTATCAGTATGCTCTATAGATCCAGTCTCTCTCTAGCTCTCTCTCTGTGGTATAACATTATCAGTATGCTCTATAGATCCAGTCTCTCTCTAGCTCTCTCTCTGTGGTATAACATTATCAGTATGCTCTATAGATCCAGTCTCTCTCTAGCTCTCTCTGTGGTATAACATTATCAGTATGCTCTATAGATCCAGCCTCTCTCTAGCTCTCTCTTTGTGGTATAACATTATCACTATGTTCTATAGCTCCTGCCCCAGCCTCTCTCTAGCTCCGTTTCTGTGGTATAACATTATCAGTATGCTCTATACCTCCTGCCCTAGTCTCTCTCTAGCTCTCCCTCTGTGGTATAACATTATCAGTATGCTCTATAGATCCAGCCTCTCTCTAGCTCTCTCTCTGTGGTATAACATTATCAGTATGCTCTATAGATCCAGCCTCTCTCTAGCTCTCTCTCTGTGGTATAACATTATCAGTATGCTCTATAGATCCAGTCTCTCTCTAGCTCTCTCTGTGGTATAACATTATCAGTATGCTCTATAGCTCCAGTCTCTCTCTAGCTCTCTCTCTGTGTTATAACATTATCAGTATGCTCTATATATCCAGTCTCTCTCTAGCTCTCTCTCTGTGGTATAACATTATCAGTATGCTCTATAGATCCAGTCTCTCTCTAGCTCTCTCTGTGGTTTAACATTATCAGTATGCTCATAGATCCAGTCTCTCTCTAGCTCTCATCTGTGGTATAACATTATCAGTATGCTCTATAGATCCAGTCTCTCTCTAGCTCTCTCTGTGGTATAACATTATCAGTATGCTCTATGTCCGCCTCTCTCTAGCTCTCTCTCTGTGGTATAACATTATCTATGCTCATAGATCCAGCTCTCTCTAGCTCTCCCTCTGTGGTATAACATTATCACTATGCTCTATAGTCCAGTCTCTCTCTAGCTCTCCTCTGTGCAGTACCGTCTCTCTAGCTCTCACTCTGTGGTATAACATTATCAGTATGCTCTATCGCTCCTGCCTCTCTCTAGCTCTCTCTCTCTCTGTGGTATAACATTATGACTATGCTCAATAGATCCAGCCTCTCTCTAGCTCTCTCTCTCTGTGGTATAACATTATCAGTATGATCTATAGATCCAGTCTCTCTCTAGCTCTCTCTCTGTGTTATAACATTATCAGTATGTTCTATAGATCCAGTCTCTCTCTAGCTCTCTCTCTCTGTGGTATAACATTATCAGTACGCTTTATAGATCCAGTCTCTCTAGCTCTCTCTCTGTGGTATAACATTATCAGTATGCTCTATAGATCCAGTCTCTCTCTAGCTCTCTCTCTGTGGTACAACATTATCAGTATGCTCTATAGATCCAGTCTCTCTCTAGCTCTCTCTGTCGTATAACATTATCAGTATGCTCTATAGATCCAGCCTCTCTCTAGCTCTCTCTCTGTGGTATAACATTATCACTATGTTCTATAGCTCCTGCCCCAGCCTCTCTCTAGCTCCCTTTCTGTGGTATAACATTATCAGTATGCTCTATAGCTCCTGCCCTAGTCTCTCTCTAGCTCTCCCTCTGTGGTATAACATTATCACTATGCTCTATAGCTCCTGCCCCAGCCTCTCTCTAGCTCTCTCTCTGTGGTATAACATTATCAGTTTGCTCTATAGATCCAGCCTCTCTCTAGCTCTCTCTCTGTGGTATAACATTATCACTATGTTCTATAGATCCAGTCTCTCTCTAGCTCTCTCTCTGTGGTATAACATTATCAGTATGCTCTATAGCTCCTTCCCCAGCCTCTATCTAGCGCTCTCTCTGTGGTATAACATTATCAGTATGCTCTATAGCTCCTGCCCCAGCCTCTCTCTAGCTCTCTCTGTGGTATAACATTATCAGTATGCTCTATAGATCCAGTCTCTCTCTAGCTCTCTCTGTGGTATAACATTATCAGTATGCTCCATAGATCCAGTCTCTCTCTAGCTCTCTCTGTGGTATAACATTATCAGTATGTTCTATAGATCCAGTCTCTCTCTAGCTCTCTCTGTGGTATAACATTATCAGTATGCTCTATAGATCCAGTCTCTCTCTAGCTCTCTCTCTGTGTTATAACATTATCAGTATGCTCTATAGATCCAGTCTCTCTCTAGCTCGCTCTCTGTGTTATAACATTATCAGTATGTTCTATAGATCCAGTCTCTCTCTAGCTCTCTCTCTGTTGTATAACATTATCAGTATGCTCTATAGATCCAGCCTCTCTCTAGCTCTCTCTCTGTGGTATAACATTATCAGTATGCTCAATAGATCCAGTCTCTCTCTAGCTCTCTCTCTGTGGTATAACATTATCAGTATGCTCTATAGCTCCTGTCGCAGTCTCTCTCTAGCTCTCTCTCTGTGTTATAACATTATCACTATGCTCTATAGATCCAGTCTCTCTCTAGCTCTCTCTCTGTGGTATAACATTATCAGTATGTTCTATAGATCCAGCCTCTCTCTAGCTCTCTCTCTGTGGTATAACATTATCAGTATGCTCTATAGATCCAGTCTCTCTCTAGCTCTCTCTCTGTGGTATAACATTATCAGTATGCTCTATAGATCCAGTCTCTCTCTAGCTCTCTCTCTGTGGTATAACATTATCAGTATGCTCTATAGATCCAGTCTCTCTCTAGCTCTCTCTGTGGTATAACATTATCAGTATGCTCTATAGATCCAGCCTCTCTCTAGCTCTCTCTCTGTGGTATAACATTATCAGTATGCTCTATAGCTCCTGCCCCAGTCTCTCTCTAGCTCCGTTTCTGTGGTATAACATTATCAGTATGCTCTATAGATCCAGTCTCTCTCTAGCTCTCTCTCTGTGGTATAACATTATCAGTATGCTCTATAGATCCAGCCTCTCTCTAGCTCTCTCTCTGTGGTATAACATTATCAGTATGCTCTATAGATCCAGTCTCTCTCTAGCTCTCTCTCTGTGGTATAACATTATCAGTATGCTCTATAGATCCATCTCTCTCTAGCTCTCCCTCTGTGGTATAACATTATCACTATGCTCTTTAGCTCCTGCCCCAGCCTCTCTCTAGCTCTCTCTCTGTGGTATAACATTATCAGTATGCTCTATAGGTCCAGTCTCTCTCTAGCTCTCTCTCTGTGGTATAACATTATCACTATGCTCACATAGATCCAGCCTCTCTCTAGCTCTCTCTCTGTGGTATAACATTATCAGTATGCTCTATAGCTCCTGCTGCAGTCTCTCTCTAGCTCTCTCTCTGTGGTATAACATTATCAGTATGCTCTATAGCTCCTGCCCTAGTCTCTCTCTAGCTCTCCCTCTGTGGTATAACATTATCAGTATGCTCTATAGATCCAGCCTCTCTCTAGCTCTCTCTCTGTGGTATAACATTATCACTATGTTCTATAGATCCAGCCTCTCTCTAGCTCTCTCTCTGTGGTATAACATTATCAGTATGCTCTATAGCTCCTGCCCTAGTCTCTCTCTAGCTCTCCCTCTGTGGTATAACATTATCACCTCTCTCTGTCGGTATAACATTATCAGTATGCTCTATAGATCCAGTCTCTCTAGCTCTCTCTCTGTGGTATAACATTATCAGTATGCTCTATAGATCCAGTCTCTCTCTAGCTCTCTCTCTGTGGTATAACATTATCACTATGCTCTATAGATCCAGTCTCTCTCTAGCTCTCTCTCTGTGGTATAACATTATCAGTATGCTCTATAGATCCAGCCTCTCTCTAGCTCTCTCTCTGTGCTATAACATTATCAGTATGCTCTGATCCAGCTCTCTCTCTGTGGTATAACATTATCAGTATGCTCTATAGTCCAGTCTCTCTCTAGCTCTCTCTCTGTGGTATAACATTATCAGTATGCTCTATAGATCCAGTCTCTCTCTAGCTCTCTCTCTGTGGTATAACATTATCAGTATGCTCTATAGATCCAGTCTCTCTCTAGCTCTCTCTGTGGTATAACATTATCAGTATGCTCTATAGATCCAGTCTCTCTCTAGCTCTCTCTGTGGTATAACATTATCAGTATGCTCTATAGATCCAGTCTCTCTCTAGCTCTCTCTGTGGTATAACATTATCAGTATGCTCTATAGCTCCAGTCTCTCTCTAGCTCTCTCTCTGTGTTATACACATCCTAGCTCCGATCAGTATGCTCTATAGATCCAGCCTCTCTCTAGCTCTCTCTCTGTGGTATAACATTATCACTATGTTCTATAGATCCGCCCCAGTCCTCTCTCTAGCTCTCTCTCTGTGGTATAACATTATCAGTATGCTCTATAGATCCAGTCTCTCTCTAGCTCTCTCTGTGGTATAACATTATCAGTATGCTCTATAGATCCAGTCTCTCTCTAGCTCTCTCTGTGGTATAACATTATCAGTATGTTCTATAGATCCAGTCTCTCTCTAGCTCTCTCTGTGGTATAACATTATCAGTATGCTCTATAGATCCAGTCTCTCTCTAGCTCTCTCTCTGTGTTATAACATTATCAGTATGCTCTATAGATCCAGTCTCTCTCTAGCTCTCTCTCTGTGGTATAACATTATCAGTATGCTCTATAGATCCAGTCTCTCTCTAGCTCTCTCTGTGGTATAACATTATCAGTATGCTCTATAGATCCAGTCTCTCTCTAGCTCTCCCTCTGTGGTATAACATTATCAGTATGCTCTATAGATCCAGTCTCTCTCTAGCTCTCTCTCTGTGGTATAACATTATCAGTATGCTCTATAGATCCAGCCTCTCTCTAGCTCTCTCTCTGTGGTATAACATTATCAGTATGCTCTATAGATCCAGCCTCTCTCTAGCTCTCTCTCTGTGGTATAACATTATCAGTATGCTCTATAGATCCAGCCTCTCTCTAGCTCTCTCTTGTGGTATAACATTATCAGTATGCTCTATAGCTCCTGCCCCAGCCTCTCTCTAGCTCTCTCTCTGTGGTATAACATTATCAGTATGCTCTATAGCCTCCTGCCATTATCAGTATGCTCTATAGATCCAGTCTCTCTCTAGCTCTCTCTCTGTGGTATAACATTATCAGTATGCTCTATAGATCCAGTCTCTCTCTAGCACTCCCTCTGTGGTATAACATTATCACTATGTTCTATAGATCCGGTCTCTCTCTAGCTCTCTCTCTGTGGTATAACATTACCAGTATGCTCTATAGATCCAGCCTCTCTCTAGCTCTCTCTCTGTGGTATAACATTATCAGTATGCTCTATAGATCCAGCCTCTCTCTAGCTCTCTCTCTGTGGTATAACATTATCACTATGTTCTATAGATCCAGTCTCTCTCTAGCTCTCTCTCTGTGGTATAACATTATCAATATGCTCTATAGCTCCTGCCCTAGTCTCTCTCTAGCTCTCCCTCTGTGGTATAACATTATCACTATGCTCTATAGCTCCTGCCCCAGCCTCTCTCTAGCTCTCTCTCTGTGGTATAACATTATCAGTATGCTCTATAGCTCCTGCCTCTCTCTAGCTCTCTCTCTCTCTGTGGTATAACATTATGACTATGCTCAATAGATCCAGCCTCTCTCTAGCTCTCTCTCTCTCTGTGGTATAACATTATCAGTATGCTCTATAGATCCAGTCTCTCTCTAGCTCTCTCTCTGTGTTATAACATTATCAGTATGTTCTATAAATCCAGTCTCTCTCTAGCTCTCTCTCTCTGTGGTATAACATTATCAGTATGCTCTATAGATCCAGTCTCTCTAGCTCTCTCTCTGTGGTATAACATTATCAGTATGCTCTATAGGTCCAGTCTCTCTCTAGCTCTCTCTCTGTGGTATAACATTATCACTATGTTCTATAGATCCAGTCTCTCTCTAGCTCTCTCTCTGTGGTATAACATTATCAGTATGCTCTATAGCTCCTGCCCCAGCCTCTCTCTAGCTCTCTCTCTGTGCTATAACATTATCAGTATGCTCTATAGGTCCAGTCTCTCTCTAGCTCTCTCTCTGTGGTATAACATTATCAGTATGCTCTATAGATCCAGACTCTCTCTAGCTCTCTCTCTGTGGTATAACATTATCAGTATGCTCTATAGCTCCTACCTCTCTCTAGCTCTCTCTCTGTGGTATAACATTATCAGTATGCTCTATAGATCCAGTCTCTCTCTAGCTCTCTCTCTGTGGTATAACATTATCAGTATGCTCTATAGATCCAGACTCTCTCTAGCTCTCTCTGTGGTATAACATTATCAGTATGCTCTATAGATCCAGTCTCTCTCTAGCTCTCTCTCTGTGGTATAAGATTATCAGTATGCTCTATAGATCCAGCCTCTCTCTAGCTCTCTCTCTGTGTTATAACATTATCAGTATGCTCTATAGCTCCTGCCGCAGTCTCTCTCTAGCTCTCTCTCTGTGGTATAACATTATCAGTATGCTCTATAGATCCAGTCTCTCTCTAGCTCTCTCTCTGTGGTATAACATTATCAGTATGCTCTATAGATCCAGTCTCTCTCTAGCTCTCCCTCTGTGGTATAACATTATCACTATGTTCTATAGATCCAGTCTCTCTCTAGCTCTCTCTCTGTGGTATAACATTACCAGTATGCTCTATAGATCCAGCCTCTCTCTAGCTCTATCTCTGTGGTATAACATTATCAGTATGCTCTATAGATCCAGCCTCTCTCTAGCTCTCTCTCTGTGGTATAACATTATCACTATGTTCTATAGATCCAGTCTCTCTCTAGCTCTCCCTCTGTGGTATAACATTATTACTATGCTCTATAGCTCCTGCCCCAGCCTCTCTCTAGCTCTCTCTGTGGTATAACATTATCAGTATGCTCTATAGATCCAGTCTCTCTCTAGCTCTCTCTGTGGTATAACATTATCAGTATGCTCTATAGATCCAGTCTCTCTCTAGCTCTCTCTGTGGTATAACATTATCAGTATGTTCTATAGATCCAGTCTCTCTCTAGCTCTCTCTGTGGTATAACATTATCAGTATGCTCTATAGATCCAGTCTCTCTCTAGCTCTCTCTCTGTGTTATAACATTATCAGTATGCTCTATATATCCAGTCTCTCTCTAGCTCTCTCTCTGTGGTATAACATTATCAGTATGCTCTATAGATCCAGTCTCTCTCTAGCTCTCTCTGTGGTTTAACATTATCAGTATGCTCTATAGATCCAGTCTCTCTCTAGCTCTCCCTCTGTGGCATAACATTATCAAAATGCTCTATAGATCCAGTCTCTCTCTAGCTCTCTCTCTGTGGTATAACATTATCAGTATGCTCTTTAGATCCAGCCTCTCTCTAGCTCTCTCTCTCTGTGGTATAACATGATCAGTATGCTCTATAGATCCAGCCTCTCTCTAGCTCTCTCTCTGTGGTATATCATTATCAGTATGCTCTATAGATCCAGTCTCTCTCTAGCTCTCTCTTTGGTATAACATTATCAGTATGCTCTATAGATCCAGCCTCTCTCTAGCTCTCTCTCTGTGGTATAACATTATCACTATGTTCTATAGATCCAGTCTCTCTCTAGCTCTCTCTCTGTGGTATAACATTATCAATATGCTCTATAGCTCCTGCCCTAGTCTCTCTCTAGCTCTCCCTCTGTGGTATAACATTATCACTATGCTCTATAGCTCCTGCCCCAGCCTCTCTCTAGGTCTCTCTCTGTGGAATAACATTATCAGTATGCTCTATAGCTCCTGCCTCTCTCTAGCTCTCTCTCTCTCTGTGTTATAACATTATCAGTATGTTCTATAGATCCAGTCTCTCTCTAGCTCTCTCTCTCTGTGGTATAACATTATCAGTATGCTCTATAGATCCAGTCTCTCTAGCTCTCTCTCTGTGGTATAACATTATCAGTATGCTCTATAGGTCCAGTCTCTCTCTAGCTCTCTCTCTGTGGTATAACATTATCACTATGTTCTATAGATCCAGTCTCTCTCTAGCTCTCTCTCTGTGGTATAACGTTATCAGTATGCTCTATAGCTCCTGCCCCAGCCTCTCTCTAGCTCTCTCTCTGTGGTATAACATTATCAGTATGCTCTATAGGTCCAGTCTCTCTCTAGCTCTCTCTCTGTGGTATAACATTATCACTATGTTCTATAGATCCAGCCTCTCTCTAGCTCTCTCTCTGTGGTATAACATTATCAGTATGCTCTATAGCTCCTACCTCTCTCTAGCTCTCTCTCTGTGGTATAACATTATCAGTATGCTCTATAGATCCAGTCTCTCTCTAGCTCTCTCTCTGTGGTATAACATTATCAGTATGCTCTATAGATCCAGACTCTCTCTAGCTCTCTCTGTGGTATAACATTATCAGTATGCTCTATAGATCCAGTCTCTCTCTAGCTCTCTCTCTGTGGTATAACATTATCAGTATGCTCTATAGCTCCTGCCTCTCTCTAGCTCTCTCTCTCTCTGTGTTATAACATTATCAGTATGTTCTATAGATCCAGTCTCTCTCTAGCTCTCTCTCTCTGTGGTATAACATTATCAGTATGCTCTATAGATCCAGTCTCTCTAGCTCTCTCTCTGTGGTATAACATTATCAGTATGCTCTATAGGTCCAGTCTCTCTCTAGCTCTCTCTCTGTGGTATAACATTATCACTATGTTCTATAGATCCAGTCTCTCTCTAGCTCTCTCTCTGTGGTATAACGTTATCAGTATGCTCTATAGCTCCTGCCCCAGCCTCTCTCTAGCTCTCTCTCTGTGGTATAACATTATCAGTATGCTCTATAGGTCCAGTCTCTCTCTAGCTCTCTCTCTGTGGTATAACATTATCACTATGTTCTATAGATCCAGCCTCTCTCTAGCTCTCTCTCTGTGGTATAACATTATCAGTATGCTCTATAGCTCCTACCTCTCTCTAGCTCTCTCTCTGTGGTATAACATTATCAGTATGCTCTATAGATCCAGTCTCTCTCTAGCTCTCTCTCTGTGGTATAACATTATCAGTATGCTCTATAGATCCAGACTCTCTCTAGCTCTCTCTGTGGTATAACATTATCAGTATGCTCTATAGATCCAGTCTCTCTCTAGCTCTCTCTCTGTGGTATAAGATTGTCAGTATGCTCTATAGATCCAGCCTCTCTCTAGCTCTCTCTCTGTGTTATAACATTATCAGTATGCTCTATAGCTCCTGCCGCAGTCTCTCTCTAGCTCTCTCTTTGTGGTATAACATTATCAGTATGCTCTATAGATCCAGTCTCTCTCTAGCTCTCTCTCTGTGGTATAACATTATCAGTATGCTCTATAGATCCAGTCTCTCTCTAGCACTCCCTCTGTGGTATAACATTATCACTATGTTCTATAGATCCGGTCTCTCTCTAGCTCTCTCTCTGTGGTATAACATTACCAGTATGCTCTATAGATCCAGCCTCTCTCTAGCTCTCTCTCTGTGGTATAACATTATCAGTATGCTCTATAGATCCAGCCTCTCTCTAGCTCTCTCTCTGTGGTATAACATTATCACTATGTTCTATAGATCCAGTCTCTCTCTAGCTCTCTCTCTGTGGTATAACATTATCAATATGCTCTATAGCTCCTGCCCTAGTCTCTCTCTAGCTCTCCCTCTGTGGTATAACATTATCACAATGCTCTATAGCTCCTGCCCCAGCCTCTCTCTAGCTCTCTCTCTGTGGTATAACATTATCAGTATGCTCTATAGCTCCTGCCTCTCTCTAGCTCTCTCTCTCTCTGTGGTATAACATTATGACTATGCTCAATAGATCCAGCCTCTCTCTAGCTCTCTCTCTCTGTGGTATAACATTATCAGTATGCTCTATAGATCCAGTCTCTCTCTAGCTCTCTCTCTGTGTTATAACATTATCAGTATGTTCTATAGATCCAGTCTCTCTCTAGCTCTCTCTCTCTGTGGTATAACATTATCAGTATGCTCTATAGATCCAGTCTCTCTAGCTCTCTCTCTGTGGTATAACATTATCAGTATGCTCTATAGGTCCAGTCTCTCTCTAGCTCTCTCTCTGTGGTATAACATTATCACTATGTTCTATAGATCCAGTCTCTCTCTAGCTCTCTCTCTGTGGTATAACATTATCAGTATGCTCTATAGCTCCTGCCCCAGCCTCTCTCTAGCTCTCTCTCTGTGGTATAACATTATCAGTATGCTCTATAGGTCCAGTCTCTCTCTAGCTCTCTCTCTGTGGTATAACATTATCAATATGTTCTATAGATCCAGCCTCTCTCTAGCTCTCTCTCTGTGGTATAACATTATCAGTATGCTCTATAGCTCCTACCTCTCTCTAGCTCTCTCTCTGTGGTATAACATTATCAGTATGCTCTATAGATCCAGTCTCTCTCTAGCTCTCCATCTGTGGTATAACATTATCAGTATGCTCTATAGATCCAGACTCTCTCTAGCTCTCTCTGTGGTATAACATTATCAGTATGCTCTATAGATCCAGTCTCTCTCTAGCTCTCTCTCTGTGGTATAAGATTATCAGTATGCTCTATAGATCCAGCCTCTCTCTAGCTCTCTCTCTGTGTTATAACATTATCAGTATGCTCTATAGCTCCTGCCGCAGTCTCTCTCTAGCTCTCTCTTTGTGGTATAACATTATCAGTTTGCTCTATAGATCCAGTCTCTCTCTAGCTCTCTCTCTGTGGTATAACATTATCAGTATGCTCTATAGATCCAGTCTCTCTCTAGCTCTCCCTCTGTGGTATAACATTATCACTATGTTCTATAGATCCAGTCTCTCTCTAGCTCTCTCTCTGTGGTATAACATTACCAGTATGCTCTATAGATCCAGCCTCTCTCTAGCTCTATCTCTGTGGTATAACATTATCAGTATGCTCTATAGATCCAGCCTCTCTCTAGCTCTCTCTCTGTGGTATAACATTATCACTATGTTCTATAGATCCAGTCTCTCTCTAGCTCTCCCTCTGTGGTATAACATTATTACTATGCTCTATAGCTCCTGCCCCAGCCTCTCTCTAGCTCTCTCTCTGTGGTATAACATTATCAGTATGTTCTATAGATCCAGTCTCTCTCTAGCTCTCTCTGTGGTATAACATTATCAGTATGCTCTATAGATCCAGTCTCTCTCTAGCTCTCCTTGTGGGGTATAACATTATCAGTATGCTCTATAGATCCAGCCTCTCTCTAACTCTCTCTCTGTGGTATAACATTATCAGTATGCTCTATAGCTCCTGCCGCAGTCTCTCTCTAGCTCTCTCTCTGTGGTATAACATTATCAATATGCTCTATAGCTCCTGCCACAGTCTCTCTCTAGCTCTCTCTCTGTGGTATAACATTATCAGTATGCTCTATAGATCCAGTCTCTCTCTAGCTCTCTCTCTGTGGTATAACATTATCAGTATGTTCTATAGATCCAGTCTCTTTCTAGCTCTGTCTGTGGTATAACATTATCAATATGCTCTATAGCTCCTGCCGCAGTCTCTCTCTATCTCTGTCTCTATGGTATAACATTATCAGTATGCTCTATAGATCCAGCCTCTCTCTAGCTCTCTCTCTGGTGTATAACATTATCAGTATGCTCTATAGATCCAGTCTCTCTCTAGCTCTCCTCTGTGGTATAACATTATCAGTATGCTCTATAGATCCAGTCTCTCTCTAGCTCTCTCTCTGTGGTATAACATTATCAGTATGCTCTATAGCTCCTGCCCTAGTCTCTCTCTAGCTCTCCCTCTGTGGTATAACATTATCACAATGCTCTATAGCTCCTGCCCCAGCCTCTCTCTAGCTCTCTCTCTGTGGTATAACATTATCAGTATGCTCTATAGCTCCTGCCTCTCTCTAGCTCTCTCTCTCTCTGTGGTATAACATTATGACTATGCTCAATAGATCCAGCCTCTCTCTAGCTCTCTCTCTCTGTGGTATAACATTATCAGTATGCTCTATAGATCCAGTCTCTCTCTAGCTCTCTCTCTGTGTTATAACATTATCAGTATGTTCTATAGATCCAGTCTCTCTCTAGCTCTCTCTCTCTGTGGTATAACATTATCAGTATGCTCTATAGATCCAGTCTCTCTAGCTCTCTCTCTGTGGTATAACATTATCAGTATGCTCTATAGGTCCAGTCTCTCTCTAGCTCTCTCTCTGTGGTATAACATTATCACTATGTTCTATAGATCCAGTCTCTCTCTAGCTCTCTCTCTGTGGTATAACATTATCAGTATGCTCTATAGCTCCTGCCCCAGCCTCTCTCTAGCTCTCTCTCTGTGGTATAACATTATCAGTATGCTCTATAGGTCCAGTCTCTCTCTAGCTCTCTCTCTGTGGTATAACATTATCACTATGTTCTATAGATCCAGCCTCTCTCTAGCTCTCTCTCTGTGGTATAACATTATCAGTATGCTCTATAGCTCCTACCTCTCTCTAGCTCTCTCTCTGTGGTATAACATTATCAGTATGCTCTATAGATCCAGTCTCTCTCTAGCTCTCTCTCTGTGGTATAACATTATCAGTATGCTCTATAGATCCAGACTCTCTCTAGCTCTCTCTGTGGTATAACATTATCAGTATGCTCTATAGATCCAGTCTCTCTCTAGATCTCTCTCTGTGGTATAAGATTATCAGTATGCTCTATAGATCCAGCCTCTCTCTAGCTCTCTCTCTGTGTTATAACATTATCAGTATGCTCTATAGCTCCTGCCGCAGTGTCTCTCTAGCTCTCTCTTTTTGGTATAACATTATCAGTTTGCTCTATAGATCCAGTCTCTCTCTAGCTCTCTCTCTGTGGTATAACATTATCAGTATGCTCTATAGATCCAGTCTCTCTCTAGCTCTCCCTCTGTGGTATAACATTATCACTATGTTCTATAGATCCAGTCTCTCTCTAGCTCTCTCTCTGTGGTATAACATTACCAGTATGCTCTATAGATCCAGCCTCTCTCTAGCTCTATCTCTGTGGTATAACATTATCAGTATGCTCTATAGATCCAGCCTCTCTCTAGCTCTATCTCTGTGGTATAACATTATCACTATGTTCTATAGATCCAGTCTCTCTCTAGCTCTCCCTCTGTGGTATAACATTATTACTATGCTCTATAGCTCCTGCCCCAGCCTCTCTCCAGCTCTCTCACTCTGTGGTATAACATTATCAGTATGCTCTATAGCTCCTGCCGCAGTCTCTCTCTAGCTCTCTCTCTGTGGTATAACATTATCAATATGCTCTATAGCTCCTGCCACAGTCTCTCTCTAGCTCTCTCTCTGTGGTATAACATTATCAGTATGTTCTATAGATCCAGTCTCTCTCTAGCTCTCTCTCTGTGGTATAACATTATCAGTATGTTCTATAGATCCAGTCTCTTTCTAGCTCTGTCTGTGGTATAACATTATCAATATGCTCTATAGCTCCTGCCGCAGTCTCTCTCTATCTCTCTCTCTGTGGTATAACATTATCAGTATGCTCTATAGATCCAGCCTCTCTCTAGCTCTCTCTCTGGTGTATAACATTATCAGTATGCTCTATAGATCCAGTCTCTCTCTAGCTCTCCTTCTGTGGTATAACATTATCAGTATGCTCTATAGATCCAGCCTCTCTCTAGCTCTCTCTCTGTGGTATAACATTATCAGTATGCTCTATAGCTCCTGCCGCAGTCTCTCTCTAGCTCTCTCTCTGTGGTATAACATTATCAGTATGCTCTATAGCTCCTGCCTCTCTCTAGCTCTCTCTCTCTCTGTGGTATAACATTATGACTATGCTCAATAGACCCAGCCTCTCTCTAGCTCTCTCTCTCTGTGGTATAACATTATCAGTATGCTCTATAGATCCAGTCTCTCTCTAGCTCTCTCTCTGTGTTATAACATTATCAGTATGTTCTATAGATCCAGTCTCTCTCTAGCTCTCTCTCTCTGTGGTATAACATTATCAATATGCTCTATAGCTCCTGCCCTAGTCTCTCTCTAGCTCTCCCTCTGTGGTATAACATTATCACTATGCTCTATAGCTCCTGCCCCAGCCTCTCTCTAGCTCTCTCTCTGTGGTATAACATTATCAGTATGCTCTATAGCTCCTGCCTCTCTCTAGCTCTCTCTCTCTCTGTGTTATAACATGATCAGTATGTTCTATAGATCCAGTCTCACTCTAGCTCTCTCTCTCTGTGGTATAACATTATCAGTATGCTCTATAGATCCAGTCTCTCTAGCTCTCTCTCTGTGGTATAACATTATCAGTATGCTCTATAGGTCCAGTCTCTCTCTAGCACTCTCTCTGTGGTATAACATTATCACTATGTTCTATAGATCCAGTCTTTCTCTAGCTCTCTCTCTGTGGTATAACGTTATCAGTATGCTCTATAGCTCCTGCCCCAGCCTCTCTCTAGCTCTCTCTCTGTGGTATAACATTATCAGTATGCTCTATAGGTCCAGTGTCTCTCTAGCTCTCTCTCTGTGGTATAACATTATCACTATGTTCTATAGATCCAGTCTCTCTCTAGCTCTCTCTCTGTGGTATAACGTTATCAGTATGCTCTATAGCTCCTGCCCCAGCCTCTCTCTAGCTCTCTCTCTGTGGTATAACATTATCAGTATGCTCTATAGGTCCAGTCTCTCTCTAGCTCTCTCTCTGTGGTATAACATTATCACTATGTTCTATAGATCCAGCCTCTCTCTAGCTCTCTCTCTGTGGTATAACATTATCAGTATGCTCTATAGCTCCTACCTCTCTCTAGCTCTCTCTCTGTGGTATAACATTATCAGTATGCTCTATAGATCCAGTCTCTCTCTAGCTCTCTCTCTGTGGTATAACATTATCAGTATGCTCTATAGATCCAGACTCTCTCTAGCTCTCTCTGTGGTATAACATTATCAGTATGCTCTATAGATCCAGTCTCTCTCTAGCTCTCTCTCTGTGGTATAAGATTGTCAGTATGCTCTATAGATCCAGCCTCTCTCTAGCTCTCTCTCTGTGTTATAACATTATCAGTATGCTCTATAGCTCCTGCCGCAGTCTCTCTCTAGCTCTCTCTCTGTGGTATAACATTATCAGTATGCTCTATAGATCCAGTCTCTCTCTAGCTCTCTCTGTGGTATAACATTATCAGTATGCTCTATAGATCCAGTCTCTCTCTAGCTCTCTCTCTGTGGTATAACATTATCAGTATGCTCTATAGCTCCTGCCTCTCTCTAGCTCTCTCTCTCTCTGTGTTATAACATTATCAGTATGTTGTATAGATCCAGTCTCTCTCTAGCTCTCTCTCTCTGTAGTATAACATTATCAGTATGCTCTATAGATCCAGTCTCTCTAGCTCTCTCTCTGTGGTATAACATTATCAGTATGCTCTATAGGTCCAGTCTCTCTCTAGCTCTCTCTCTGTGGTATAACATTATCACTATGTTCTATAGATCCAGTCTCTCTCTAGCTCTCTCTCTGTGGTATAACGTTATCAGTATGCTCTATAGCTCCTGCCCCAGCCTCTCTCTAGCTCTCTCTCTGTGGTATAACATTATCAGTATGCTCTATAGGTCCAGTCTCTCTCTAGCTCTCTCTCTGTGGTATAACATTATCACTATGTTCTATAGATCCAGCCTCTCTCTAGCTCTCTCTCTGTGGTATAACATTATCACTATGTTCTATAGATCCAGCCTCTCTCTAGCTCTCTCTCTGTGGTATAACATTATCAGTATGCTCTATAGCTCCTACCTCTCTCTAGCTCTCTCTCTGTGGTATAACATTATCAGTATGCTCTATAGATCCAGACTCTCTCTAGCTCTCTCTGTGGTATAACATTATCAGTATGCTCTATAGATCCAGTCTCTCTCTAGCTCTCTCTCTGTGGTATAAGATTGTCAGTATGCTCTATAGATCCAGCCTCTCTCTAGCTCTCTCTCTGTGTTATAACATTATCAGTATGCTCTATAGCTCCTGCCGCAGTCTCTCTCTAGCTCTCTCTTTGTGGTATAACATTATCAGTATGCTCTATAGATCCAGTCTCTCTCTAGCTCTCTCTCTGTGGTATAACATTATCAGTATGCTCTATAGATCCAGTCTCTCTCTAGCACTCCCTCTGTGGTATAACATTATCACTATGTTCTATAGATCCAGTCTCTCTCTAGCTCTCTCTCTGTGGTATAACATTACCAGTATGCTCTATAGATCCAGCCTCTCTCTAGCTCTCTCTCTGTGGTATAACATTATCAGTATGCTCTATAGATCCAGCCTCTCTCTAGCTCTCTCTCTGTGGTATAACATTATCACTATGTTCTATAGATCCAGTCTCTCTCTAGCTCTCTCTCTGTGGTATAACATTATCAATATGCTCTATAGCTCCTGCCCTAGTCTCTCTCTAGCTCTCCCTCTGTGGTATAACATTATCACAATGCTCTATAGCTCCTGCCCCAGCCTCTCTCTAGCTCTCTCTCTGTGGTATAACATTATCAGTATGCTCTATAGCTCCTGCCTCTCTCTAGCTCTCTCTCTCTCTGTGGTATAACATTATGACTATGCTCAATAGATCCAGCCTCTCTCTAGCTCTCTCTCTCTGTGGTATAACATTATCAGTATGCTCTATAGATCCAGTCTCTCTCTAGCTCTCTCTCTGTGTTATAACATTATCAGTATGTTCTATAGATCCAGTCTCTCTCTAGCTCTCTCTCTCTGTGGTATAACATTATCAGTATGCTCTATAGATCCAGTCTCTCTAGCTCTCTCTCTGTGGTATAACATTATCAGTATGCTCTATAGGTCCAGTCTCTCTCTAGCTCTCTCTCTGTGGTATAACATTATCACTATGTTCTATAGATCCAGTCTCTCTCTAGCTCTCTCTCTGTGGTATAACATTATCAGTATGCTCTATAGCTCCTGCCCCAGCCTCTCTCTAGCTCTCTCTCTGTGGTATAACATTATCAGTATGCTCTATAGGTCCAGTCTCTCTCTAGCTCTCTCTCTGTGGTATAACATTATCAATATGTTCTATAGATCCAGCCTCTCTCTAGCTCTCTCTCTGTGGTATAACATTATCAGTATGCTCTATAGCTCCTACCTCTCTCTAGCTCTCTCTCTGTGGTATAACATTATCAGTATGCTCTATAGATCCAGTCTCTCTCTAGCTCTCCTCTGTGGTATAACATTATCAGTATGCTCTATAGATCCAGACTCTCTCTAGCTCTCTCTGTGGTATAACATTATCAGTATGCTCTATAGATCCAGTCTCTCTCTAGCTCTCTCTCTGTGGTATAAGATTATCAGTATGCTCTATAGATCCAGCCTCTCTCTAGCTCTCTCTCTGTGTTATAACATTATCAGTATGCTCTATAGCTCCTGCCGCAGTCTCTCTCTAGCTCTCTCTTTGTGGTATAACATTATCAGTTTGCTCTATAGATCCAGTCTCTCTCTAGCTCTCTCTCTGTGGTATAACATTATCAGTATGCTCTATAGATCCAGTCTCTCTCTAGCTCTCCCTCTGTGGTATAACATTATCACTATGTTCTATAGATCCAGTCTCTCTCTAGCTCTCTCTCTGTGGTATAACATTACCAGTATGCTCTATAGATCCAGCCTCTCTCTAGCTCTATCTCTGTGGTATAACATTATCAGTATGCTCTATAGATCCAGCCTCTCTCTAGCTCTCTCTCTGTGGTATAACATTATCACTATGTTCTATAGATCCAGTCTCTCTCTAGCTCTCCCTCTGTGGTATAACATTATTACTATGCTCTATAGCTCCTGCCCCAGCCTCTCTCTAGCTCTCTCTCTGTGGTTTAACATTATCAGTATGTTCTATAGATCCAGTCTCTCTCTAGCTCTCTCTCTGTGCTATAACATTATCAGTATGCTCTTTTGCTCCTGCCTCTCTCTAGCTCTCTCTCTCTCTGTGGTATAACATTATCACTATGCTCAATAGATCCAGCCTCTCTCTAGCTCTCTCACTCTGTGGTATAACATTATCAGTATGCTCTATAGATCCAGTCTCTCTCTAGCTCTCCTTGTGGGGTATAACATTATCAGTATGCTCTATAGATCCAGCCTCTCTCTAACTCTCTCTCTGTGGTATAACATTATCAGTATGCTCTATAGCTCCTGCCGCAGTCTCTCTCTAGCTCTCTCTCTGTGGTATAACATTATCAATATGCTCTATAGCTCCTGCCACAGTCTCTCTCTAGCTCTCTCTCTGTGGTATAACATTATCAGTATGTTCTATAGATCCAGTCTCTCTCTAGCTCTCTCTCTGTGGTATAACATTATCAGTATGTTCTATAGATCCAGTCTCTTTCTAGCTCTGTCTGTGGTATAACATTATCAATATGCTCTATAGCTCCTGCCGCAGTCTCTCTCTATCTCTGTCTCTATGGTATAACATTATCAGTATGCTCTATAGATCCAGCCTCTCTCTAGCTCTCTCTCTGGTGTATAACATTATCAGTATGCTCTATAGATCCAGTCTCTCTCTAGCTCTCCTTGTGTGGTATAACATTATCAGTATGCTCTATAGATCCAGCCTCTCTCTAACTCTCTCTCTGTGGTATAACATTATCAGTATGCTCTATAGCTCCTGCCGCAGTCTCTCTCTAGCTCTCTCTCTGTGGTATAACATTATCAGTATGCTCTATAGCTCCTGCCTCTCTCTAGCTCTCTCTCTCTCTGTGGTATAACATTATGACTATGCTCAATAGATCCAGCCTCTCTCTAGCTCTCTCTCTCTGTGGTATAACATTATCAGTATGCTCTATAGATCCAGTCTCTCTCTAGCTCTCTCTCTGTGTTATAACATTATCAGTATGTTCTATAGATCCAGTCTCTCTCTAGCTCTCTCTCTCTGTGGTATAACATTATCAGTATGCTCTATAGCTCCTGCCTCTCTCTAGTCTATAGATCCAGTCTCTCTCTAGCTCTCTCTGTGGTATAACATTATCAGTATGCTCTATAGATCCAGTCTCTCTCTAGCTCTCTCTGTGGTATAACATTATCAGTATGCTCTATAGATCCAGTCTCTCTCTAGCTCTCTCTCTGTGGTATAACATTATCACTATGTTCTATAGATCCAGTCTCTCTCTAGCTCTCTCTCTGTGGTATAACATTATCAGTATGCTCTATAGCTCCTGCCCCAGCCTCTCTCTAGCTCTCTCTCTGTGCTATAACATTATCAGTATGCTCTATAGGTCCAGTCTCTCTCTAGCTCTCTCTCTGTGGTATAACATTATCACTATGTTCTATAGATCCAGCCTCTCTCTAGCTCTCTCTCTGTGGTATAACATTATCAGTATGCTCTATAGCTCCTACCTCTCTCTAGCTCTCTCTCTGTGGTATAACATTATCAGTATGCTCTATAGATCCAGTCTCTCTCTAGCTCTCTCTCTGTGGTATAACATTATCAGTATGCTCTATAGATCCAGACTCTCTCTAGCTCTCTCTGTGGTATAACATTATCAGTATGCTCTATAGATCCAGTCTCTCTCTAGCTCTCTCTCTGTGGTATAAGATTATCAGTATGCTCTATAGATCCAGCCTCTCTCTAGCTCTCTCTCTGTGTTATAACATTATCAGTATGCTCTATAGCTCCTGCCGCAGTGTCTCTCTAGCTCTCTCTTTTTGGTATAACATTATCAGTTTGCTCTATAGATCCAGTCTCTCTCTAGCTCTCTCTCTGTGGTATAACATTATCAGTATGCTCTATAGATCCAGTCTCTCTCTAGCTCTCCCTCTGTGGTATAACATTATCACTATGTTCTATAGATCCAGTCTCTCTCTAGCTCTCACTCTGTGGTATAACATTACCAGTATGCTCTATAGATCCAGCCTCTCTCTAGCTCTATCTCTGTGGTATAACATTATCAGTATGCTCTATAGATCCAGCCTCTCTCTAGCTCTCTCTCTGTGGTATAACATTATCACTATGTTCTATAGATCCAGTCTCTCTCTAGCTCTCCCTCTGTGGTATAACATTATTACTATGCTCTATAGCTCCTGCCCCAGCCTCTCTCTAGCTCTCTCTCTGTGGTTTAACATTATCAGTATGTTCTATAGATCCAGTCTCTCTCTAGCTCTCTCTCTGTGCTATAACATTATCAGTATGCTCTTTTGCTCCTGCCTCTCTCTAGCTCTCTCTCTCTCTGTGGTATAACATTATCACTATGCTCAATAGATCCAGCCTCTCTCTAGCTCTCTCACTCTGTGGTATAACATTATCAGTATGCTCTATAGATCCAGTCTCTCTCTAGCTCTCCTTGTGTGGTATAACATTATCAGTATGCTCTATAGATCCAGCCTCTCTCTAACTCTCTCTCTGTGGTATAACATTATCAGTATGCTCTATAGCTCCTGCCGCAGTCTCTCTCTAGCTCTCTCTCTGTGGTATAACATTATCAATATGCTCTATAGCTCCTGCCACAGTCTCTCTCTAGCTCTCTCTCTGTGGTATAACATTATCAGTATGTTCTATAGATCCAGTCTCTCTCTAGCTCTCTCTCTGTGGTATAACATTATCAGTATGTTCTATAGATCCAGTCTCTTTCTAGCTCTGTCTGTGGTATAACATTATCAATATGCTCTATAGCTCCTGCCGCAGTCTCTCTCTATCTCTGTCTCTATGGTATAACATTATCAGTATGCTCTATAGATCCAGCCTCTCTCTAGCTCTCTCTCTGTGGTATAACATTATCAGTATGTTCTATAGATCCAGTCTCTCTCTAGCTCTCTCTCTGTGTTATAACATTATCAGTATGTTCTATAGATCCAGTCTCTCTCTAGCTCTCTCTCTCTGTGGTATAACATTATCAATATGCTCTATAGCTCCTGCCCTAGTCTCTCTCTAGCTCTCCCTCTGTGGTATAACATTATCACTATGCTCTATAGCTCCTGCCCCAGCCTCTCTCTAGCTCTCTCTCTGTGGTATAACATTATCAGTATGCTCTATAGCTCCTGCCTCTCTCTAGCTCTCCTCTCTCTCTGTGTTATAACATGATCAGTATGTTCTATAGATCCAGTCTCACTCTAGCTCTCTCTCTCTGTGGTATAACATTATCAGTATGCTCTATAGATCCAGTCTCTCTAGCTCTCTCTCTGTGGTATAACATTATCAGTATGCTCTATAGGTCCAGTCTCTCTCTAGCACTCTCTCTGTGGTATAACATTATCACTATGTTCTATAGATCCAGTCTCTCTCTAGCTCTCTCTCTGTGGTATAACGTTATCAGTATGCTCTATAGCTCCTGCCCCAGCCTCTCTCTAGCTCTCTCTCTGTGGTATAACATTATCAGTATGCTCTATAGGTCCAGTGTCTCTCTAGCTCTCTCTCTGTGGTATAACATTATCACTATGTTCTATAGATCCAGTCTCTCTCTAGCTCTCTCTCTGTGGTATAACGTTATCAGTATGCTCTATAGCTCCTGCCCCAGCCTCTCTCTAGCTCTCTCTCTGTGGTATAACATTATCAGTATGCTCTATAGGTCCAGTCTCTCTCTAGCTCTCTCTCTGTGGTATAACATTATCACTATGTTCTATAGATCCAGCCTCTCTCTAGCTCTCTCTATGTGGTATAACATTATCAGTATGCTCTATAGCTCCTACCTCTCTCTAGCTCTCTCTCTGTGGTATAACATTATCAGTATGCTCTATAGATCCAGTCTCTCTCTAGCTCTCTCTCTGTGGTATAACATTATCAGTATGCTCTATAGATCCAGACTCTCTCTAGCTCTCTCTGTGGTATAACATTATCAGTATGCTCTATAGATCCAGTCTCTCTCTAGCTCTCTCTCTGTGGTATAAGATTGTCAGTATGCTCTATAGATCCAGCCTCTCTCTAGCTCTCTCTCTGTGTTATAACATTATCAGTATGCTCTATAGCTCCTGCCGCAGTCTCTCTCTAGCTCTCTCTCTGTGGTATAACATTATCAGTATGCTCTATAGATCCAGTCTCTCTCTAGCTCTCTCTCTGTGGTATAAGATTGTCAGTATGCTCTATAGATCCAGCCTCTCTCTAGCTCTCTCTCTGTGTTATAACATTATCAAAATGCTCTATAGCTCCTGCCTCTCTCTAACTCTCTCTCTGTGGTATAACGTTATCAGTATGCTCTATAGCTCCTGCCGCAGTCTCTCTCTAGCTCTCCTTGTGTGGTATAACATTATCAGTATGCTCTATAGATCCAGCCTCTCTCTAACTCTCTCTCTGTGGTATAACATTATCAGTATGCTCTATAGCTCCTGCCGCAGTCTCTCTCTAGCTCTCTCTCTGTGGTATAACATTATCAGTATGCTCTATAGCTCCTGCCTCTCTCTAGCTCTCTCTCTCTCTCTGTGGTATAACATTATGACTATGCTCAATAGATCCAGCCTCTCTCTAGCTCTCTCTCTCTGTGGTATAACATTATCAGTATGCTCTATAGATCCAGTCTCTCTCTAGCTCTCTCTCTGTGTTATAACATTATCAGTATGTTCTATAGATCCAGTCTCTCTCTAGCTCTCTCTCTCTGTGGTATAACATTATCAGTATGCTCTATAGATCCAGTCTCTCTAGCTCTCTCTCTGTGGTATAACATTATCAGTATGCTCTATAGGTCCAGTCTCTCTCTAGCTCTCTCTCTGTGGTATAACATTATCACTATGTTCTATAGATCCAGTCTCTCTCTAGCTCTCTCTCTGTGGTATAACATTATCAGTATGCTCTATAGCTCCTGCCCCAGCCTCTCTCTAGCTCTCTCACTGTGGTATAACATTATCAGTATGCTCTATAGGTCCAGTCTCTCTCTAGCTCTCTCTCTGTGGTATAACATTATCACTATGTTCTATAGATCCAGCCTCTCTCTAGCTCTCTCTCTGTGGTATAACATTATCAGTATGCTCTATAGCTCCTACCTCTCTCTAGCTCTCTCTCTGTGGTATAACATTATCAGTATGCTCTATAGATCCAGTCTCTCTCTAGCTCTCTCTCTGTGGTATAACATTATCAGTATGCTCTATAGATCCAGACTCTCTCTAGCTCTCTCTGTGGTATAACATTATCAGTATGCTCTATAGATCCAGTCTCTCTAGCTCTCTCTCTGTGGTATAACATTATCAGTATGCTCTATAGGTCCAGTCTCTCTCTAGCTCTCTCTCTGTGGTATAACATTATCACTATGTTCTATAGATCCAGTCTCTCTCTAGCTCTCTCTCTGTGGTATAACATTATCAGTATGCTCTATAGCTCCTGCCCCAGCCTCTCTCTAGCTCTCTCACTGTGGTATAACATTATCAGTATGCTCTATAGGTCCAGTCTCTCTCTAGCTCTCTCTCTGTGGTATAACATTATCACTATGTTCTATAGATCCAGCCTCTCTCTAGCTCTCTCTCTGTGGTATAACATTATCAGTATGCTCTATAGCTCCTACCTCTCTCTAGCTCTCTCTCTGTGGTATAACATTATCAGTATGCTCTATAGATCCAGTCTCTCTCTAGCTCTCTCTCTGTGGTATAACATTATCAGTATGTTCTATAGATCCAGACTCTCTCTAGCTCTCTCTGTGGTATAACATTATCAGTATGCTCTATAGATCCAGTCTCTCTCTAGCTCTCTCTCTGTGGTATAAGATTATCGGTATGCTCTATAGATCCAGCCTCTCTCTAGCTCTCTCTCTGTGTTATAACATTATCAGTATGCTCTATAGCTCCTGCCGCAGTCTCTCTCTAGCTCTCTCTTTGTGGTATAACATTATCAGTTTGCTCTATAGATCCAGTCTCTCTCTAGCTCTCTCTCTGTGGTATAACATTATCAGTATGCTCTATAGATCCAGTCTCTCTCTAGCTCTCCCTCTGTGGTATAACATTATCACTATGTTCTATAGATCCAGTCTCTCTCTAGCTCTCTCTCTGTGGTATAACATTACCAGTATGCTCTATAGATCCAGCCTCTCTCTAGCTCTATCTCTGTGGTATAACATTATCAGTATGCTCTATAGATCCAGCCTCTCTCTAGCTCTCTCTCTGTGGTATAACATTATCACTATGTTCTATAGATCCAGTCTCTCTCTAGCTCTCCCTCTGTGGTATAACATTATTTCTATGCTCTATAGCTCCTGCCCCAGCCTCTCTCTAGCTCTCTCTCTGTGGTTTAACATTATCAGTATGTTCTATAGATCCAGTCTCTCTCTAGCTCTCTCTCTGTGGTATAACATTATCAGTATGCTCTTTTGCTCCTGCCTCTCTCTAGCTCTCTCTCTCTCTGTGGTATAACATTATCACTATGCTCAATAGATCCAGCCTCTCTCTAGCTCTCTCACTCTGTGGTATAACATTATCAGTATGCTCTATAGATCCAGTCTCTCTCTAGCTCTCCTTGTGTGGTATAACATTATCAGTATGCTCTATAGATCCAGCCTCTCTCTAACTCTCTCTCTGTGGTATAACATTATCAGTATGCTCTATAGCTCCTGCCGCAGTCTCTCTCTAGCTCTCTCTCTGTGGTATAACATTATCAATATGCTCTATAGCTCCTGCCGCAGTCTCTCTCTAGCTCTCTCTCTGTGGTATAAAATTATCAGTATGTTCTATAGATCCAGTCTCTCTCTAGCTCTCTCTCTGTGGTATAACATTATCAGTATGTTCTATAGATCCAGTCTCATTCTAGCTCTGTCTGTGGTATAACATTATCAATATGCTCTATAGCTCCTGCCGCAGTCTCTCTCTAGCTCTGTCTCTATGGTATAACATTATCAGTATGCTCTATAGATCCAGCCTCTCTCTAGCTCTCTCTCTGTGGTATAACATTATCAGTATGCTCTATAGATCCAGTCTCTCTCTAGCTCTCCTTGTGTGGTATAACATTATCAGTATGCTCTATAGATCCAGCCTCTCTCTAACTCTCTCTCTGTGGTATAACATCATCAGTATGCTCTATAGCTCCTGCCGCAGTCTCTCTCTAGCTCTCTCTCTGTGGTATAACATTATCAATATGCTCTATAGCTCCTGCCGCAGTCTCTATCTAGCTCTCTCTCTGTGGTATAACATTATCAGTATGTTCTATACATCCAGTCTCTCTCTAGCTCTCTCTGTGGTATAACATTACCAGTATGCTCTATAGATCCAGTCTCTCTCTAGCTCTCTCTCTGTGTTATAACATTATCAGTATGTTCTATAGATCCAGTCTCTCTCTAGCTCTCTCTCTGTGGTATAACATTATCAGTATGCTCTATAGATCCAGTCTCTCTCTAGCTCTCTCTCTGTGGTATAACATTATCAGTATGTTCTATAGATCCAGTCTCTTTCTAGCTCTGTCTGTGGTATAACATTATCAATATGCTCTATAGCTCCTGCCGCAGTCTCTCTCTAGCTCTGTCTCTATGGTATAACATTATCAGTATGCTCTATAGATCCAGCCTCTCTCTAGCTCCCTCTGTGGTATAACATTATCAGTATGCTCTATAGATCCAGTCTCTCTCTAGCTCTCTCTCTGTGTTATAACATTATCAGTATGCTCTATAGATCCAGTCTCTCTCTAGCTCTCTCTCTGTGTTATAACATTATCAGTATGTTCTATAGATCCAGTCTCTCTCTAGCTCTCTCTCTGTGGTATAACATTATCAGTATGCTCTATAGATCCAGCCTCTCTCTAGCTCTCTCTCAGTGGTATAACATTATCAGTATGCTCTATAGATCCAGTCTCTCTCTAGCTCTCTCTCTGTGGTATAACATTATCAGTATGCTCTATTGCTCCTGCCGCAGTCACTCTCTAGCTCTCTCTCTGTGTTATAACATTATCAGTATGCTCTATAGCTCCTGCCGCAGTCTCTCTCTAGCTCTCTCTCTGTGTATTAACATTATCAGTATGCTCTATATATCCAGTCTCTCTCTAGCTCTCTCTCTGTGGTATAACATTATCAGTATGCTCTATAGATCCAGTCTCTCTCTAGCTCTCTCTGTGGTATAACATTATCAGTATGCTCTATAGCTCCAGTCTCTCTCTAGCTCTCTCTCTGTGGTATAACATTATCAGTATGCTCTATAGATCCAGTCTCTCTCTAGCTCCTCTCTGTGGTATAACATTATCAGTATGCTCTATAGATCCAGTCTCTCTCTAGCTCTCTCTCTGTGGTATAACATTATCAGTATGCTCTATAGATCCAGCCTCTCTCTAGCTCTCTCTCTGTGGTATAAGATTATCAGTATGCTCTATAGATCCAGCCTCTCTCTAGCTCTCTCTCTGTGTTATAACATTATCAGTATGCTCTATAGCTCCTGCCGCAGTCTCTCTCTAGCTCTCTCTTTGTGGTATAACATTATCAGTTTGCTCTATAGATCCAGTCTCTCTCTAGCTCTCTCTCTGTGGTATAACATTATCAGTATGCTCTATAGATCCAGTCTCTCTCTAGCTCTCCCTCTGTGGTATAACATTATCACTATGTTCTATAGATCCAGTCTCTCTCTAGCTCTCTCTCTGTGGTATAACATTACCAGTATGCTCTATAGATCCAGCCTCTCTCTAGCTCTATCTCTGTGGTATAACATTATCAGTATGCTCTATAGATCCAGCCTCTCTCTAGCTCTCTCTCTGTGGTATAACATTATCACTATGTTCTATAGATCCAGTCTCTCTCTAGCTCTCCCTCTGTGGTATAACATTATTACTATGCTCTATAGCTCCTGCCCCAGCCTCTCTCTAGCTCTCTCTCTGTGGTTTAACATTATCAGTATGTTCTATAGATCCAGTCTCTCTCTAGCTCTCTCTCTGTGGTATAACATTATCAGTATGCTCTTTTGCTCCTGCCTCTCTCTAGCTCTCTCTCTCTCTGTGGTATAACATTATCACTATGCTCAATAGATCCAGCCTCTCTCTAGCTCTCTCACTCTGTGGTATAACATTATCAGTATGCTCTATAGATCCAGTCTCTTTCTAGCTCTCCTTGTGTGGTATAACATTATCAGTATGCTCTATAGATCCAGCCTCTCTCTAACTCTCTCTCTGTGGTATAACATTATCAGTATGCTCTATAGCTCCTGCCGCAGTCTCTCTCTAGCTCTCTCTCTGTGGTATAACATTATCAATATGCTCTATAGCTCCTGCCGCAGTCTCTCTCTAGCTCTCTCTCTGTGGCATAAAATTATCAGTATGTTCTATAGATCCAGTCTCTCTCTAGCTCTCTCTCTGTGGTATAACATTATCAGTATGTTCTATAGATCCAGTCTCATTCTAGCTCTGTCTGTGGTATAACATTATCAATATGCTCTATAGCTCCTGCCGCAGTCTCTCTCTAGCTCTGTCTCTATGGTATAACATTATCAGTAATCAGTATGCTCTATAGCTCCTGCCGCAGTCTCTCTCTAGCTCTCTCTCTGTGGTATAACATTATCAATATGCTCTATAGCTCCTGCAGCAGTCTCTCTCTAGCTCTCTCTCTGTGGTATAACATTATCAGTATGTTCTATACATCCAGTCTCTCTCTAGCTCTCTCTCTGTGGTATAACATTATCAGTATGTTCTGTAGATCCAGTCTCTTTCTAGCTCTGTCTGTGGTATAACATTATCAATATGCTCTATAGCTCCTGCCGCAGTCTCTCTCTAGCTCTGTCTCTATGGTATAACATTATCAGTATGCTCTATAGATCCAGCCTCTCTCTAGCTCCCTCTGTGGTATAACATTATCAGTATGCTCTATAGATCCAGTCTCTCTCTAGCTCTCTCTCTGTGTTATAACATTATCAGTATGCTCTATAGATCCAGTCTCTCTCTAGCTCTCTCTCTGTGTTATAACATTATCAGTATGTTCTATAGATCCAGTCTCTCTCTAGCTCTCTCTCTGTGGTATAACATTATCAGTATGCTCTATAGATCCAGCCTCTCTCTAGCTCTCTCTCAGTGGTATAACATTATCAGTATGCTCTATAGATCCAGTCTCTCTCTAGCTCTCTCTCTGTGGTATAACATTATCAGTATGCTCTATTGCTCCTGCCGCAGTCACTCTCTAGCTCTCTCTCTGTGTTATAACATTATCAGTATGCTCTATAGCTCCTGCCGCAGTCTCTCTCTAGCTCTCTCTCTGTGTATTAACATTATCAGTATGCTCTATATATCCAGTCTCTCTCTAGCTCTCTCTCTGTGGTATAACATTATCAGTATGCTCTATAGATCCAGTCTCTCTCTAGCTCTCTCTGTGGTATAACATTATCAGTATGCTCTATAGATCCAGTCTCTCTCTAGCTCTCCCTCTGTGGTATAACATTATCAGTATGCTCTATAGATCCAGTCTCTCTCTAGCTCTCTCTGTGGTATAACATTATCAGTATGCTCTATAGATCCAGTCTCTCTCTAGCTCTCTCTCTGTGGTATAACATTATCAGTATGCTCTATAGATCCAGCCTCTCTCTGGCTCTCTCTCTGTGGTATAACATTATCAGTATGCTCTATAGATCCAGCCTCTCTCTAGCTCTCACTCTGTGGTATAACATTATCAGTATGCTCTTTAGATCCAGTCTCTCTCTAGCTCTCTCTGTGGTATAACATTATCAGTATGCTCTATAGATCCAGCCTCTCTCTAGCTCTCTTTCTGTGGTATAACATTATCAGTATGTTCTATAGATCCAGTCTCTCTCTAGCTCTCTCTCTGTGTTATAACATTATCAGTATGCTCTATAGATCCAGCCTCTCTCTAGCTCTCTCTCTCTCTGTGGTATAACATTATCAGTATGCTCTATAGATCCAGCCTCTCTCTAGCTCTCTCTCTGTGGTATAACATTATCAGTATGCTCTATAGATCCAGTCTCTCTCTAGCTCTCTCTCTGTGGTATAACATTATCAGTATGCTCTATAGATCCAGTCTCTCTCTAGCTCTCTCTCTGTGTTATAACATTATCAGTATGCTCTATAGCTCCTGCCGCAGTCTCTC
Organism: Salmo salar; assembly: GCF_965601325.2. Classification (NCBI taxonomy): domain Eukaryota; kingdom Metazoa; phylum Chordata; class Actinopteri; order Salmoniformes; family Salmonidae; genus Salmo; species Salmo salar. The sequence goes on from NC_138295.1 coordinate 16,261,665, forward strand.
TCTAGCTCTCTCTCTGTGTTATAACATTATCAGTATGCTCTATATATCCAGTCTCTCTCTAGCTCTCTCTCTGTGGTATAACATTATCAGTATGCTCTATAGATCCAGTCTCTCTCTAGCTCTCTCTCTGTGGTATAACATTATCAGTATGCTCTATAGGTCCAGTCTCTCTCTAGCTCTCTCTCTGTGGTATAACATTATCAATATGCTCTATAGGTCCAGTCTCTCTCTAGCTCTCTCTCTGTGGTATAACATTATCACTATGTTCTATAGATCCAGTCTCTCTCTAGCTCTCTCTCTGTGGTATAACATTACCAGTATGCTCTATAGATCCAGCCTCTCTCTAGCTCTATCTCTGTGGTATAACATTATCAGTATGCTCTATAGATCCAGCCTCTCTCTAGCGCTCTCTCTGTGGTATAACATTATCACTATGTTCTATAGATCCAGTCTCTCTCTAGCTCTCCCTCTGTGGTATAACATTATTACTATGCTCTATAGCTCCTGCCCCAGCCTCTCTCCAGCTCTCTCTCTGTGGTTTAACATTATCAGTATGTTCTATAGATCCAGTCTCTCTCTAGCTCTCTCTCTGTGCTATAACATTATCAGTATGCTCTTTTGCTCCTGCCTCTCTCTAGCTCTCTCTCTCTCTGTGGTATAACATTATCACTATGCTCAATAGATCCAACCTCTCTCTAGCTCTCTCACTCTGTGGTATAACATTATCAGTATGCTCTATAGATCCAGTCTCTCTCTAGCTCTCCTTGTGTGGTATAACATTATCAGTATGCTCTATAGATCCAGCCTCTCTCTAACTCTCTCTCTGTGGTATAACATTATCAGTATGCTCTATAGCTCCTGCCGCAGTCTCTCTCTAGCTCTCTCTCTGTGGTATAACATTATCAATATGCTCTATAGCTCCTGCCACAGTCTCTCTCTAGCTCTCTCTCTGTGGTATAACATTATCAGTATGCTCTATAGATCCAGTCTCTCTCTAGCTCTCTCTCTGTGGTATAACATTATCAGTATGTTCTATAGATCCAGTCTCTTTCTAGCTCTGTCTGTGGTATAACATTATCAATATGCTCTATAGCTCCTGCCGCAGTCTCTCTCTATCTCTGTCTCTATGGTATAACATTATCAGTATGCACTATAGATCCAGCCTCTCTCTAGCTCTCTCTCTGGTGTACAACATTATCAGTATGCTCTATAGATCCAGTCTCTCTCTAGCTCTCCTTGTGTGGTATAACATTATCAGTATGCTCTATAGCTCCTAGCCTCTCTCTAGCTCTCTCTCTGTGGTATAACATTATCATATGCTCTATAGCTCTAGTCTCTCTCTAGCTCTCCTCTGTGTATAACATTATCATATGCTCTTAGTCCAGCTCTCTCTAGCTCTCTCTCTGTGGTATAACATTATCAGTATGCTCTATAGATCCAGACTCTCTCTAGCTCTCTCTCTGTGGTATAACATTATCATATGTCTATAGATCCAGCCTCTCTCTAGCTCTCTCTCGTGGATTATCAGTATGCTCTATAGATCCAGTCTCTCTCTAGCTCTCTCTCTGTGGTATAAGATTGTCAGTATGCTCTATAGATCCAGCCTCTCTCTAGCTCTCTCTCTGTGTTATAACATTATCAGTATGCTCTATAGCTCCTGCCGCAGTCTCTCTCTAGCTCTCTCTCTGTGGTATAACATTATCAGTATGCTCTATAGATCCAGTCTCTCTCTAGCTCTCTCTCTGTGGTATAAGATTGTCAGTATGCTCTATAGATCCAGCCTCTCTCTAGCTCTCTCTCTGTGTTATAACATTATCAAAATGCTCTATAGCTCCTGCCTCTCTCTAACTCTCTCTCTGTGGTATAACGTTATCAGTATGCTCTATAGCTCCTGCCGCAGTCTCTCTCTAGCTCTCCTTGTGTGGTATAACATTATCAGTATGCTCTATAGATCCAGCCTCTCTCTAACTCTCTCTCTGTGGTATAACATTATCAGTATGCTCTATAGCTCCTGCCGCAGTCTCTCTCTAGCTCTCTCTCTGTGGTATAACATTATCAGTATGCTCTATAGCTCCTGCCTCTCTCTAGCTCTCTCTCTCTCTCTGTGGTATAACATTATGACTATGCTCTATAGATCCAGTCTCTCTCTAGCTCTCTCTCTGTGTTATAACATTATCAGTATGTTCTATAGATCCAGTCTCTCTCTAGCTCTCTCTCTCTGTGGTATAACATTATCAGTATGCTCTATAGATCCAGTCTCTCTAGCTCTCTCTCTGTGGTATAACATTATCAGTATGCTCTATAGGTCCAGTCTCTCTCTAGCTCTCTCTCTGTGGTATAACATTATCACTATGTTCTATAGATCCAGTCTCTCTCTAGCTCTCTCTCTGTGGTATAACATTATCAGTATGCTCTATAGCTCCTGCCCCAGCCTCTCTCTAGCTCTCTCACTGTGGTATAACATTATCAGTATGCTCTATAGGTCCAGTCTCTCTCTAGCTCTCTCTCTGTGGTATAACATTATCACTATGTTCTATAGATCCAGCCTCTCTCTAGCTCTCTCTCTGTGGTATAACATTATCAGTATGCTCTATAGCTCCTACCTCTCTCTAGCTCTCTCTCTGTGGTATAACATTATCAGTATGCTCTATAGATCCAGTCTCTCTCTAGCTCTCTCTCTGTGGTATAACATTATCAGTATGCTCTATAGATCCAGACTCTCTCTAGCTCTCTCTGTGGTATAACATTATCAGTATGCTCTATAGATCCAGTCTCTCTAGCTCTCTCTCTGTGGTATAACATTATCAGTATGCTCTATAGGTCCAGTCTCTCTCTAGCTCTCTCTCTGTGGTATAACATTATCACTATGTTCTATAGATCCAGTCTCTCTCTAGCTCTCTCTCTGTGGTATAACATTATCAGTATGCTCTATAGCTCCTGCCCCAGCCTCTCTCTAGCTCTCTCACTGTGGTATAACATTATCAGTATGCTCTATAGGTCCAGTCTCTCTCTAGCTCTCTCTCTGTGGTATAACATTATCACTATGTTCTATAGATCCAGCCTCTCTCTAGCTCTCTCTCTGTGGTATAACATTATCAGTATGCTCTATAGCTCCTACCTCTCTCTAGCTCTCTCTCTGTGGTATAACATTATCAGTATGCTCTATAGATCCAGTCTCTCTCTAGCTCTCTCTCTGTGGTATAACATTATCAGTATGTTCTATAGATCCAGACTCTCTCTAGCTCTCTCTGTGGTATAACATTATCAGTATGCTCTATAGATCCAGTCTCTCTCTAGCTCTCTCTCTGTGGTATAAGATTATCAGTATGCTCTATAGATCCAGCCTCTCTCTAGCTCTCTCTCTGTGTTATAACATTATCAGTATGCTCTATAGCTCCTGCCGCAGTCTCTCTCTAGCTCTCTCTTTGTGGTATAACATTATCAGTTTGCTCTATAGATCCAGTCTCTCTCTAGCTCTCTCTCTGTGGTATAACATTATCAGTATGCTCTATAGATCCAGTCTCTCTCTAGCTCTCCCTCTGTGGTATAACATTATCACTATGTTCTATAGATCCAGTCTCTCTCTAGCTCTCTCTCTGTGGTATAACATTACCAGTATGCTCTATAGATCCAGCCTCTCTCTAGCTCTATCTCTGTGGTATAACATTATCAGTATGCTCTATAGATCCAGCCTCTCTCTAGCTCTCTCTCTGTGGTATAACATTATCACTATGTTCTATAGATCCAGTCTCTCTCTAGCTCTCCCTCTGTGGTATAACATTATTACTATGCTCTATAGCTCCTGCCCCAGCCTCTCTCTAGCTCTCTCTCTGTGGTTTAACATTATCAGTATGTTCTATAGATCCAGTCTCTCTCTAGCTCTCTCTCTGTGGTATAACATTATCAGTATGCTCTTTTGCTCCTGCCTCTCTCTAGCTCTCTCTCTCTCTGTGGTATAACATTATCACTATGCTCAATAGATCCAGCCTCTCTCTAGCTCTCTCACTCTGTGGTATAACATTATCAGTATGCTCTATAGATCCAGTCTCTTTCTAGCTCTCCTTGTGTGGTATAACATTATCAGTATGCTCTATAGATCCAGCCTCTCTCTAACTCTCTCTCTGTGGTATAACATTATCAGTATGCTCTATAGCTCCTGCCGCAGTCTCTCTCTAGCTCTCTCTCTGTGGTATAACATTATCAATATGCTCTATAGCTCCTGCCGCAGTCTCTCTCTAGCTCTCTCTCTGTGGCATAAAATTATCAGTATGTTCTATAGATCCAGTCTCTCTCTAGCTCTCTCTCTGTGGTATAACATTATCAGTATGTTCTATAGATCCAGTCTCATTCTAGCTCTGTCTGTGGTATAACATTATCAATATGCTCTATAGCTCCTGCCGCAGTCTCTGTCTAGCTCTGTCTCTATGGTATAACATTATCAGTATGCTCTATAGATCCAGCCTCTCTCTAGCTCTCTCTCTGTGGTATAACATTATCAGTATGCTCTATAGATCCAGTCTCTCTCTAGCTCTCCTTGTGTGGTATAACATTATCAGTATGCTCTATAGATCCTGCCGCAGTCTCTCTCTAGCTCTCTCTCTGTGGTATAACATTATCAATATGCTCTATAGCTCCTGCCGCAGTCTCTATCTAGCTCTCTCTCTGTGGTATAACATTATCAGTATGTTCTATACATCCAGTCTCTCTCTAGCTCTCCTCTGTGGTATAACATTACCAGTATGCTCTATAGATCCAGTCTCTCTCTAGCTCTCTCTCTGTGTTATAACATTATCAGTATGTTCTATAGATCCAGTCTCTCTCTAGCTCTCTCTCTGTGGTATAACATTATCAGTATGCTCTATAGATCCAGTCTCTCTCTAGCTCTCTCTCTGTGGTATAACATTATCAGTATGCTCTATAGATCCAGTCTCTCTCTAGCTCTCTCTCTGTGGTATAACATTATCAATATGCTCTATAGCTCCTGCCGCAGTCTCTCTCTAGCTCTCTCTCTGTGGTATAACATTATCAGTATGCTCTATAGATCCAGCCTCTCTCTAGCTCCCTCTGTGGTATAACATTATCAGTATGCTCTATAGATCCAGTCTCTCTCTAGCTCTCTCTCTGTGGTATAACATTATCAGTATGCTCTATAGATCCAGTCTCTCTCTAGCTCTCTCTCTGTGTTATAACATTATCAGTATGTTCTATAGATCCAGTCTCTCTCTAGCTCTCTCTCTGTGGTATAACATTATCAGTATGCTCTATAGATCCAGCCTCTCTCTAGCTCTCTCTCTGTGGTATAACATTATCACTATGCTCTATAGATCCAGTCTCTCTCTAGCTCTCTCTCTGTGGTATAACATTATCACTATGCTCTATAGCTCCTGCCGCAGTCTCTCTCTAGCTCTCTCTCTGTGTTATAACATTATCAGTATGCTCTATAGCTCCTGCCGCAGTCTCTCTCTAGCTCTCTCTCTGTGTATTAACATTATCAGTATGCTCTATATATCCAGTCTCTCTCTAGCTCTCTCTCTGTGGTATAACATTATCAGTATGCTCTATAGATCCAGTCTCTCTCTAGCTCTCTCTGTGGTATAACATTATCAGTATGCTCTATAGATCCAGTCTCTCTCTAGCTCTCCCTCTGTGGTATAACATTATCACTATGCTCTATAGATCCAGTCTCTCTCTAGGTCTCTCTCTGTGGTATAACATTATCACTATGCTCTATAGATCCAGCCTCTCTCTAGCTCTCTCTCTGTGGTATAACATTATCAGTATGCTCTATAGATCCAGCCTCTCTCTAGCCTCTCTCTCTGTGGTATAACATTATCAGTATGCTCTATAGATCCAGCCTCTCTCTAGCTCTCACTCTGTGGTATAACATTATCAGTATGCTCTTTAGATCCAGTCTCTCTCTAGCTCTCTCTGTGGTATAACATTATCAGTATGCTCTATAGATCCAGTCTCTCTCTAGCTCTCTCTCTGTGGTATAACATTATCAGTATGCTCTATAGATCCAGTCTCTCTCTAGCTCTCTCTCTGTGTGTTATAACATTATCAGTATGCTCTATAGATCCAGTCTCTCTCTAGCTCTCCTCTCTCTGTGTTATAACATTATCAGTATGCTCTATAGATCCAGCCTCTCTCTAGCTCTCTCTCTCTGTGGTATAACATTATCAGTATGCTCTATAGATCCAGTCTCTCTCTAGCTCTCTCTCTGTGTTATAACATTATCAGTATGCTCTATAGATCCAGTCTCTCTCTAGCTCTCTCTCTGTGTGTTATAACATTATCAGTATGCTCTATAGATCCAGCCTCTCTCTAGCTCTCTCTCTCTGTGGTGGAGTGTAGGCTACACATCACATCTGTGAACCACCTGAGTCGGGAGACGTAACGTGTCACAGCTCATCTCCATTTTGACAGCTTCCCCTCCAGTCCTAATGAATAGTAAGTGATCTGAAGCAATCAAGCGTGACTTTATTTCCTGCTCTTAACAGGAAGGATGGTTCTGATTGGACGAAGGAAAAAAAAATAATAAGGTTGATGTCCGCGCCCTCACGAAAATCTAATTAGCATATTGCAAAAAGCTCCATAAAACTCTGTCAATTTAAGCTAGAGATATATTTTTTTGCATCGGATGTGTCTCAATCCATCACACCCGGCTATGTCGCACTCCCACATCTGCAATTAAAGGTAACAGAGCTAGAGTGGTGTTTGTCAGACCATGAGACATCACAGAGCCTTCTCAAAAAATCGTCTGTAGCGTCTGAAAGGTTGGGCCTGCAAACTATTATGACTCCTCTATGGAAAGATGAGATTCTCACAAGCAAGTACATTGTTATTTTGCTCTAGTACGCCTAGAGGCCTCACAAGACTCGTATGAAGGTCCCCCGGTATCAGTTGAAAACATTTATGGAAGTATATGCAGACAGTTTAGTGCCAAAACTAAGGGGTTAAATATATGTAAAAAATATATATAATGGTTCCTGATCTTTGTTATATCTCTCAGCTCTTTTACATGGGCTAATAGCAGTAAGGCCAAATACACATTTTCATCAACTTGCAACTTTTGGAATCAGAGGCCCATCTGCCATCCCACAACGCCCTCGCAAAACTGAAACCTACTTGAAGGTAACAGAGCTCACTGTTGCCCCTAGTGGCCTGTTTCCACGTCATCTGCCGACATCCTCAGACATGGATGGACGTCAAATACTGACTTGTATCATGGATGACCTGGTTGCAAAATTTACTAAACATTGAAATTCCAAACAAGTAAAAAGCTCCAAAGTCTGAGTTCCATGTCCGTTACAGAAGGTTGAGACCCAGAGGACCAGCATTGTTCAATATGAGATATTCCACGTCATTGACCTAGTTCTGATGTTCACACTCCAATGCAGAATGACTTGAAGGACAGGAAGAGGGATGAGAGAGAGAGAGAGTGTCATGGCTGTCTATGTCTCTATGCAGTCCCAGGGGTTCAGCGAGGTGGACGGCAGAAGGTGGTGGGGTGCATTGGGGGTAGAACATGTCTGACAAGCCGCATCGGAGCGACTGACACTCGACTGAGACGGGAGCGCCGGACGCAGCCGGACGCAATGCCTGGAATCTCAAACAATTGACACTGTGTCAGGCCGGGAGGATGGGGAAACTGAACATAACCGTTTGTGTGTGTGCGTGTCTGTCTGTGTGTGTGCAGTGGTGGAAAAGTACCCAATTGTCATACTTGAGTAAAAGTAAAGATACCTTAATAGAAAATGACTCAAGTAAAAGTGAAAGTCCCCGAGCGCGGCTCGTCAAAAGTCTAAAAGTATCTGGTTTTGCCGCCACCAACTGATGCCGGGGCCACCTAACAGACACGCAAACATGTGTGTTTAGTGAGTCCGCCAGATCAGAGGCACTAGGGATGACCAGGGATGTTCTCTTGATAAATGAGTGAATTTAACCATTTTCCTGGCCTGCACTTTTGTGTGTCAGGGAAAACGCATGGAGGAAAAAGTACATTATTTTCTTTAGGAATGTAGTGAAGTTAAAAGGAAAAGTTGTTAAAAATATAAATAGTAACGTAAAGTACAGACACCGAAAAAAATGACTTTTAAGGAGTACTGTAAAGTATTTTTACTTAAGTACTTTACACCACAGTGTGTGTGTCACCATGCATTCCACTCAAATGGAAAGACACATCTGTGGCTCACTATCTGACTCTTAGAACAGAACTAACCCTGTGGTTAGATGACAATCCAGACGGTTCCAGTGTTAAAACCATGTGTGTCTCACTGGGAATAGGCCAGGCTTAGATGAAGCCTCGATATACTGTACCTTTAAGCCTTGTTGAAATTATTTGAAACCAGTCAATCACATACACTATAAAATATATCAATGAGGGAAAAAGGTTGTTGATGTGTGGCTTGATTCAACCATATTATTCAGTAAATATGTGTGATTGGTTGAAATTAAGAGCCCTCTTTTTGTACTGTTGTGATAGGTCAGTTTTATGCAATGACTTGATTGTTTTATGCAGAAATTGTGCAGTGATTAGTCAAGTTTGCAAGCCCTCCCCTAATAAGCAGGGAATTGTTGATTTTGCGAAACATTTTGCGATCACAAAATCCTGGAGGATTTAGCAGATCAAAGACATTGAAGTTTCACTTAGAACAGAAACATTGTAAAGGTATCTGCCTTTTCTGGGTGAAACTTCTTACATAAAAGATATCTGGGAGATTCTTCTAGATCCCAGAGTATTTATGATATTCATCAGTGAAAGTAGTCTGGTCTATGCACTGTCCTTTCCATTCCTCCGCAGCTACAGAAAGTATCGACCCTAAAAATCCCCAAACACCCTTTCATACATCCCAGAAGAAAAATCTTGCTAACTGAAGATTTTTTTTAAGGCAAAAGTTTGTTTTTAAAACTTGTAAGGAGCAAATTATTCTGTCTCATTTTGCTCAGCGATTCAACCATCATCTATCCCTTTGCTTTTATCTATTTATGTGCGTGTGTGTGCGCGGGGGGGGGGGTGTGTGTGTGTGTGTGTGTGTGTGTGTGTGTGTGTGTGTGGTGTGTGTGTGTGTGTGTGTGTGTGTGTGTGTGTGTGTGTGTGTGTGTGTGTGTGTGTGTGTGTGTGTGTGTGTGTGTGTGTGAGAGAAAATATCTTTCTGAGATAAAGCAGGACTGCAGGATTCATTTGGCCTTGGTGGGATTACACATACAGTTGAAGTCGGAAGTTTACATACACTTAGGTTGGAGTCATTAAAACTCATTTTTCAACCACTCCACAAATTTCTTGTTAACAAACTATAGTTTTGGCAAGTCGGTTAGGACATGTACTTTGTGCATGACAAAAGTAATAAAAAAAAAATTTCCTTACAGACAGATTATTTCACTTAAAATTCACTGTGTCACAATTCCAGTGGGTCAGAAGTTTACATGCACTAAGTTGACTGTGCCTTTAAACAGCTTGGAAAATTCCAGAAAATGATGTCATGGCTTTAGACGCTTATGATAGGCTAATTGACATAATTTGAGTCAATTGGAGGTGCAGCTGTGGATGTATTTCAAGGCCTACCTTCAAACTCAGTGCTTCTTTGCTTGACATCATGGGAAAATCAAAAGAAATTAGCCAAGACCTCAGAAAGAAAATTGTAGACCTCCACAAGTCTGGTTCATCATTGGGAGCAATTTCCAAATGCCTGAAGTTACCATGTTCATCTATCTGTACAAACAATAGTATGCAAGTATAAACACCATGGGACCACGCAGCTGTCATACCGCTCAGGAAGGAGACACGTTCTGTCTCCTAGAGATGAAAGTACTTTGGTGCGAAAAGTGCAAATCAATCCCAGAACAACAGCAAAGGACCTTGTGAAGATGCTGGAGGAAACAGGTTCAAAGGTATCTGTATCCACAGTAAAACGAGTCCTATATCGACATGACCTGAAAGGCAGCTCAGCAAGGAAGAAGTCACTGCTCCAAAACCGCCATAAAAAAGCCAGACCACGGCTTGCAACTGCACATGGGGACCAAAATCATACTTTTTGGAGAAATGTGTTCTGGTCTGATGAAACAAAAGTCGAACTGTTTGGCCATAATGACCATCGTTATGTTTGGAGGAAAAAATGGGGATGCTTGCAAGCTGAAGAACACCATCCCAACCATGAACACGAGGGTGGCAGCCTCATGTTGTGGGGGTGCACTTCAAAAAATAGATGGCATCATGAGGAGGTAAAATTATGTGGATATATTGAAGCAACATCTCAAGACATCAGTCAGAAAGTTAAAGCTTGGTCGCAAATGGGTCTTCCAAATGGACAATGACCCCAAGCATTCTTACAAAGTTGTGGCAAAATGTTTGACCCAAGTTCAACAATTTAAAGGCAATGCTACCAAATACTAATTGAATGTATGTAAGCTTCTGACCCACTGGGAGTGTGATGAAAGAAATAAAAGCTGAAATAAATCATTCTCTCTACTATTATTCTGACATTTCACATTCTTAAAATAAGAATAACTGACCTAAGACAGGGAATTAAACGTCAGGAATTGTGAAAAACTGAGTTTAAATGTATTTCGCTAAGGTGTATGTAAACTTCCGATTTCAATTGTAACAGCCCAGAGACTATCCAGGCCTGACTGATGAGAAAGGTATTCAGACTGGGAGGGATTGGTTACACATAGCAGCCCAGAGACTATCCAGGCCTGACTGATGAGAAAGGTATTCAGACTGGGAGGGATCGGTTACACATAGCAGCCCAGAGACTATCCAGGCCTGACTGATGGGAAAGGTATTCAGACTGGGAGGGATCGGTTACACATAGCAGCCCAGAGACTATCCAGGCCTGACTGATGAGAAAGGTATTCAGACTGGGAGGGATCGGTTACACATAGCAGCCCAGAGACTATCCAGGCCTGACTGATGAGAAAGGTATTCAGACTGGGAGGGATCGGTTACACATAGCAGCCCAGAGACTATCCAGGCCTGACTGATGAGAAAGGTATTCAGACTGGGAGGGATTGGTTACACATAGCAGCCCAGAGACTATCCAGGCCTGACTGATGGGAAAGGTATTCAGACTGGGAGGGATCGGTAACTCTAGTAGATCTCTAAGTTTGAGTGACTGTCTGCGTACCAAATGGCACTCTAATCCTTATATAGTGTGCTACTTTGATCAGGTCCAGTAGGGTGTAAAGAAGAGGAGGGTGTACTGTATAGGGAACAGGGTGGTTTGGGCACTGTAAAGAAGAGGAGGGTGTACTGTATAGGGAACAGGGTGGTCTGGGCACTGTAAAGAAGAGGAGGGTGTACTTACTGTATAGGGAACAGGGTGGTCTGCGCATTGTAAAGAAGAGGAGGGTGTACTGTATAGGGAACAGGGTGGTCTGGGCACTGTAAAGAAGAGGAGGGTGTACTGTATAGGGAACAGGGTGGTCTGCGCATTGTAAAGAAGAGGAGGGTGTACTTACTGTATAGGGAACAGGGTGGTTTGGGCATTGTAAAGAAGAGGAGGGTGTACTTACTGTATAGGGAACAGGGTGGTCTGGGCACTGTAAAGAAGAGAAGGGTGTACTGTATAGGGAACAGGGTGGTTTGGGCACTGTAAAGAAGAGGAGGGTGTACTTACTGTATAGGGAACAGGGTGGTTTGGGCATTGTAAAGAAGAGGAGGGTGTACTGTATCGGGAACAGGGTGGTCTGGGCATTGTAAAGAAGAGGAGGGTGTACTGTATAGGGAACAGGGTGGTCTGGGCATTGTAAAGAAGAGGAGGGTGTACTTACTGTATAGGGAACAGGGTGGTCTGGGCATTGTAAAGAAGAGGAGAATGTACTTACTGTATAGGGAACAGGGTGGTTTGGGCACTGTGAAGAAGAGGAGGGTGTACTTACTGTATAGGGAACAGGGTGGTCTGGGCATTGTAAAGAAGAGGAGGGTGTACATACTGTATAGGGAACAGGGTGGTCTGGGTATTGTAAAGAAGAGGAGGGTGTACTTACTGTATAGGGAACAGGGTGGTCTGGGCACTGTAAAGAAGAGGAGGGTGTACTTACTGTATAGGGAACAGGGTGGTCTGGGCACTGTAAAGAAGAGGAGGGTGTACTTACTGTATAGGGAACAGGGTGGTCTGGGCACTGTAAAGAAGAGGAGGGTGTACTTACTGTATAGGGAACAGGGTGGTCTGGGCATTGTAAAGAAGAGGAGGGTGTACTGTATAGGGAACAGGGTGGTCTGGGCACTGTAAAGAAGAGGAGGGGGTTATTCATGTGCCAATGCTGGGGTTGTTGGGGACACATCTTATGTTAAGTAAAACAATGCATTTATCTTGTATCATTACTGCAAACACCCTTATACTGAAGCAATGTTGTGTTTGTGTTGTGTGTGTGTGTGTGTGTGTGTGTGTGTGTGTGTGTGTGTGTGTGTGTGTGTGTGTGTGTGTGTGTGTGTGTGTGTGTGTGTGTGTGTGTGTGTGTGTGTGTGTGTGTTAGCAGGTTTTCTATTTCCTCCTGTAGGTCAACAACAGGACCAACAGCTGAAGTAGAAGTGTGATAAATGTAATCAACAAACAAACAGTTTGTCTGAATAGGTTGACTGTTAATGTACTGTAGATGTCCTAATGCACCATCACCGCCCCTCTGAAGACAATACTTTGAAAACAACATTTTCTAGCATGGTCATATTCAACTCAAGCTCATCTATTGTCCGTGAAATGGCCAGGCCCTTTGCACAGTGTTGTCTTTAAGGGTAATGAGAATGTGTCCATTTTGCCAACTGTCACAGCCGTTTTTCAACTCTTTGTCCCTTTTTGCATTTGTTTAATCGACTCATGAATATTTCAAGCTTTGAAATCGGTCTCATATCTCTGACTGACAGGCCTATTATAATTATAGACCGAACACTTTATTAGGATTACAAATGAAAGCAAAAAATATGTACATATACAGTATATGGAAAGAAAATCTTCCTAAGTTTCCATGGGATAATATCTGGGAGCAGGCAGAACAATTTAACTATTCATAAAATGTGTAATTTATGTCCATATTTGCGTTGCCAATCACATTCGGAGTCAATTTCGACATGGAGAGAGAGAAACGGGGACAGCCAGAGAGAGAGAGAGAGATTGAGAGAGAGATTCTAGGAGAGAGAGAGACAGCGTGAGACAGCGAGAGAGAAAGAGAGCGAGAGAGAGATTGAGAGAGAGATTCTAGGAGAGAGAGAGAGCTTGAGACAGCGAGAGAGAAAGAGAGCGAGAGAGACGCGTATCATATTCCTAATGAGTCAAGAGAATGTGGAACATCTCTGTAGATCAAAGAGAATGGCTGCATCATTTAGTTGTGTCTGATGGAGGAGTTAAGGAGATTTGATTGTCATCATGTGATAATGTCTATCTGAGACAGACAGGTTCAACCCAAACCTCTGCTTGACCAGTTTCAACTGAAATTGTTCTCCATGAATTGTGCTAGCTAGCTAACATTAGCCTAATTCCTTGCCTGCTTGGTTAGCTTTTTGCGAGTTGTGTTGGTGTTTGCAATATCATTTTGGCTAGTTGGCTAAATTGCACAGGCTGCATTTTGTCTATATCCATGCTGTTACAATAACCAAATGGTTGGATAAACAAATAATTTATAATGCAACAGAACAACACCAAATCAAATCAAATTTATTTGTCACATACACATGGTTTGCAGGTGTTAATGCAAGTGTAGCGAAATGCTTGTGCTTCTAGTTCTGACCATGCAGTAATATCTAACAAGTAATATAACATTACAATTTCACAACAACTACCTTATACACAAAAGTGTAAAGGAATGAATACAAATATGACATAAAAATATATAAATGAGTGATGGCCGAAAAGGCATAGGCAAGATGCAGTACATGGTATAGGGTACAGTATATACATATCCTGTCTGGGCTAGGGGGCAGAATTTTCACGGCCGGATGAAAAACGTACCCAATTTAAACAGGTTACTACTCTGACCCAGAAACAAGAATATCCATATTATTAGTAGATTTGGATAGAAAACACTCTGCCGTTTCTAAAACTGTTTGAATGGTGTCTGTGAGTATAACAGAACTCATATGGCAGGCAAAAACCTGAGAAAAAGTCAACCAGGAAGTGGAGGATCTGAGAATTGTAGTTCTTCTTTCTAGTCCCTTTCGAAACTACAGTATCCGTGGGGTTACGTTGCACTTCCTAAGGCTTCCATTGGCTGTCTAAAGCCTTCAGAAAGTGGTTTGAGCATTCTCCTGTCACTGGGCAGATAATAGGAGCTCAGTTTCTGAGTGGACTGCCTGGCAACAAAGGGATTGGATATGCGCGGTCACGTGAGTGCGCCGTTCCTTCTTTTTCTTCTTGAATGAAAATGCTATTGTCCGGTTGGAATATTATCGCAATTTTATGTAAAAAATACTATAAAGATTGATTTTAAACAGCGTTTGACATGCTTCTAAGTACGGTAATGGAACATTTTGACTTTTCGTCTCTGGTACCGCGCTCACGCGTTATGCCTTTGGATAAGTGATCTCTATGCACAAACAAAACAGAGGTATTTGGACATAAATATGGGTTATTTCGAACAAAAACAACATTTCTTGTGGAAGTAGCAGTCCTGGGAGTGCATTCTGACGAAGATCAGCAAAGGTAAGAGAATATTTCTAATACTAATTCTGAGTTTAGGTTGCCCCGAACTTGGCGGGTGTCTGTATGTGATGGCTGAGCTATGTACTCAGAATATTGAAAAATGTGCTTTCTCCGTAAAGCTATTTTAAAATCTGACACAGCGGTTGCATCCAGGAGTAGTCTATCTATAATTCTTTAAATAATTGTTATATATTTTGTCGACATTTATGATGAGTATTTTTGTAAATTGATGTGCACATTCACCTGAAGTTTTGGTGGGAATACATTTTCTGAACATCACGCGCCAATGTAAAATGCTGGTTTTGGATATAAATATGAACTTTATCGAACAAAACATACATGTATTGTGTAACATAATGTCCTAGGAGTGTCATCTGATGAAGATCGTCAAAGGTTGGTGCTTCATTTAGCTGTGTTTTGGGTTTTATTGACACATGTCCTTGCTTGGAAAATGGCTGTGTGATTATTTTTGTCTATGTACTCTCCTAACATCATCTAATGTTTTGCTTTCACTGTAAAGCCTTTTTGAAATCGAACAATGTGGTTACATCAAGGAGAAGTGTATCTTTAAAATGGTGTAAAATAGTTGTATGTTTGAGAAAGTTGAATTATGACATTTTGTTGTTTTTGAATTTGCCGCTCTGATATTTCACTGGCTGTGACCCGCAGGTGGGACGCTAGTGTCCCACGTAGCCCATAGAAGATATGAGATGAGTAATGTAGGGTATGAAAACATATAAAGCGGCATAGTTTAAAGTGGCAAGTGATACATTACATCAAGATGGCAAGATGCAGTAGATGGTATAGAGTACAGTATATACATATCCTGTTAAGGACAGACGTTCCGCTAGCGGAACGCCTCACCAATATCCAATGGTATAGAGTGGCGCGAATTACAAATACCTAAAAAATGCAAAAAATTCAATTTTTCAAACATATGACTATTTTACACCATTTTAAAGACAAGACTCTCCTTTATCTAACCACATTGTCCGATTTCAAAAAGGCTTTACAACGAAAGCAAAACATTAGATTATGTCAGGAGAGTACCCAGCCAGAAATAATCACACACCCATTTTTCAAGCTAGCATATAATGTCACAAAAACCAAAACCACAGCTAAATGCAGCACTAACCTTTGATGATCTTCATCAGATGACACCTCTAGGACATTATGTTATACAATACATGCATGTTTTGTTCAATCAAGTTCATATTTATATCAAAAACCAGCTTTTTACATTAGCATGTTTTGTTCAGAACTAGTATACCGACCGAAAACTTCCGGTGAATTTACTAAATTACTCACGATAAACGTTGACAAAAAACATAACAATTATTTTAAGAATTATAGATACATAACTCCTTTATGCAATCGCGGTGTCCGATTTTAAAATAGCTTTTCGGTGAAAGCACATTTTGCAATATTCTGAGTAGATAGCCCGGCCATCACGGCTAGCTATTTAGACACCCACCAAGTTTGGCACTCACCAAACTCAGATTTACTATAAGAAAAATTGGATTACCTTTGCTGTTCTTCATCAGAATGTACTCCCAAGACTGCTACTTCAATAACAAATGTTGGTTTGGTCCAAAATAATCCATCGTTATATCCGAATAGCGGCGTTTTGTTCGTGCGTTCCAGACACTATCCGAAATGGTAAAGAAGGGTCGCGCGCATGGCGCAATTCGTGACAAAAAAATTCTAAATATTCCATTACCGTACTTCGAAGCATGTCAACCGCTGTTTAAAATCAATTTTTATGCCATTTTTCTCGTAGAAAAGCGATAATATTCCGACCGGGAATCTCCTTTTCGGCAAACAGAGGAAAAAATCACAAAGACGGGGGCGGCCAGGTCGCGCGCCTAAGCCCACAGTCCCTTGATCGGCCACTTGAGAAAGGCGATAATGTGTTTCAGCCTGGGGCTGGGATGACGACATTCAGGTTTTTCCCGGGCTCTGAGCGCCTATGGACGACGTAGGAAGTGTCACGTTAGAGCAGAGATCCTTAGTAAAAGATAGAGATGGCAAAGAAGTTCCAGAAATGGTCAGACAGGCCACTTCCTGTAAAGGAATATCTCAGGTTTTGACCTGCCATTTGAGTTCTGTTATACTCACAGACACCATTCAAACAGTTTTAGAAACTTTAGGGTGTTTTCTATCCACATATAATAAGTATATGCATATTCTAGTTACTGGGTAGGATTAGTAACCAGATTAAATCGGGTACGTTTTTTATCCAGCCGTGAAAATACTGCCCCCTAGCCATAAGAGGTTAAAAGCATGTCAAACGCTGTTTAAAATCAATCTTTATGGTATTTTTAACGTAAAATTGCGATAACATTCCAACCGGACAATAGCATATTCATTCAAGGAGAAAAAGAAGGAACAGCGTGCTCACGGGATCGCGCATATCCAATCCCTTTGTTGCCAGGCAGTCCACTCAGAAACTGAGCTCCTATTATCTGCCCAGTGACAGGAGAATGCTGAAACAACTTTCTGAAGGCTTTTGACAGCCAATGGAAGCCTTAGGAAGTGCAACGTAACCCCACAGATACTGTAGTTTCGAAAGGGACTAGAAAGAAGAACTACAATTCTCAGATCCTCCACTTCCTGGTTGACTTTTTCTCAGGTTTTTGCCTGCCATATGAGTTCTGTTATACTTACAGACACCATTCAAACAGTTTTAGAAATGTCAGCGTGTTTTCTATCCAAATCTACTAATAATATGGATATTCTAGTTTCTGGGCCAGAGTAGTAACCTGTTTAAATTGGGTACGCTTTTCATCCGGCCGTGAAAATTCTGCCCCCTACATCCCAACAGGTTAATCATAAGGCATACACCCCCGCCCTTCTTCTTTCCAGAGAGATGCTTGTTTCTGTCGGCGCGATGCGTGAAGAAACCAGGTGGCTGTACCGACTCAGATAGTATGTCTCGAGTGAGCCATGTTTCCGTGAAACAAAGAACGTTACAGTCTCGGCTGTCTCTCTGGAATGCTACCATTGCTCGGATTTCGTCTACCCTGTTGTCAAGAGACTGGACATTGGCGAGTAGTATGCTTGGGAGCGGTGCGCGATGTGCCCGTCTACGGAGCCTGACCAGAAGACCGCTCTGTCTGCCCTTCTACGTCGTCGTTGTTTTGGGTCGCCGGCTGGAATCCGATCCATTGTCCTGGGTGGTGGGCCAAACAGAGGATCCGCTTCGGGAAATTCGTATTTCTGGTCGTAATGTTATTGAGTTGACGTTGCTCTTATATCCAATAGTTCCTCCCGACTGTATGTAAGAAAACCTTCGATTTTCTGGGGTAACGATGTAAGAAATAACACATAAAAAAAACGAAATACTGCATATTTTCCTAGGAACGTGAAGTGAGGCGGCCATCTCTGTCGGCGCCGGAAGTATTAAGGAGGTGAGTTTAGAATTATCAAACAACATGACAGAAGCAGTTTTAATGTGATAGGCTGTTCATGCAATTTTAATGGCGTTTGAGTTGCTTAATGTAACAGCAGAGTTGCTTGAGATGATGTAACTTGCAACCAACTGCACCAAAAAATTGCGTGAACGTTGCTTTGTTTAACTCCAACCATAGAACAGATGGGTTCTGTGTAAGACAGACAGGTTATATCTATCTAAGACAGATAGATAGAACCTGTCTGTTTTAGGTTCTATCTGTCTTAGATAGATATAACCTGTCTGTCTTAGATATAGCCTGTCTGTTCTAGGTTATATATATCTGTCTTAGATATAACCTATCTAAGACAGACAGGTTCTATCTATCTGTCTTAGATTCAACCTGTCGTAAATATAACCTGTCTGTCTTTGATAGAACCTATCTAAGACAGACATGTTATATTTATGACAGGTTGAATCTAAGACAGACAGTTTATTTCTAAGACAGATAGAACCTGTCTGTCTTAGATAGAACCTATCTAAGACAGACAGTTTATATGTAAGACAGACAGTTTATATCTAAGACAGACAGGTTCTATCTAAGACAGACCGGTTCTATCTAAGACAGACCGGTTCTATCTAAGACAGACCGGTTCTAAGACAGACAGATAGAACCTGTCTGTTTTAGGTTATATCTGTCTTAGATAGATATAACCTGTCTGTCTTAGATATAGCCTGTCTGTCCTAGGTTATACATATCTGTCTTAGAACCTGTCTGTCTTAGATAGGTTATATCTAAGACAGATATGTTATATTTATGACAGGTTGAATCTAAGACAGACAGTTTATATCTAAGACAGACAGGTTCTATCTAAGACAGACAGGTTCTATCTAGGACAGACAGTTTATATCTAAGACAGACAGGTTCTATCTAAGACAGACAGGTTCTATCTAAGACAGACAGGTGGTCTGATAATGACATACTTATTTCATACTTTAATTCATAATTCATAATTTTTTATTGCTATTTTATTTGGATCCTTTATTTGGAAACTAAATGTTTGCAGCAATTTAATGCAGGTCTCTCTTGTAAAAAAAAAACCTTGCAAAACTCAATCAGACTTTGCCTGGTACAATACAAGTAGAACAAGTAGAAAAATAGATTGTTCTTGACATTTTCTAGGTCCATTGGGAGGTGGCTGCTGAGTTTGCTGCATTGTGTGTTTGTTTGTTTGAGAGCGGTCCAGGGTATGTATTGAGAGCGGCCCAGGGATTGCCTGTTAAGGAGGAAGGTTAGCTAAGGAAAGTGGAGCGGTGAACAGTACACTCGGGCTGGCATCCTGGCTAGTGGCTGATCCCTATAATTACACCAGACATTGATCCTAAACTCCCTAATTCAGAGCCATGCCTAACACACACACACAAACACACACACACACACACACACACACACACACACACACACACACACACACACACACACACACACACACACACACACACACACACACACACACACACACACACACACACACACACACACACACACACACACACACACAGAGAGAGAGAAAGAGACCCACTGAACCGACACAAATCCCCATCACTCAGCACTCAGACCTTCAAGTACCTCAGGAACGTAACTGGACTCTCTTTATCTCCTGGCCCCATTCCAGTACGTAAACATTCCTCCTTCATTCTCTATCTCCTGGCCCCATTCCAGTACGTAAACATTCCTCCTTCATTCTCTATCTCCTGGCCCCATTCCAGTACGTAAACATTCCTCCTTCATTCTCTATCTCCTGGCCCCATTCCAGTACGTAAACATTCCTCCTTCATTCTCTATCTCCTGGCCCCATTCCAGTACGTAAACATTCCTCCTTCATTCTCTATCTCCTGGCCCCATTCCAGTACGTAAACATTCCTCCTTCATTCTCTATCTCCTGGCCCCATTCCAGTACGTAAACATTCCTCCTTCATTCTCTATCTCCTGGCCCCATTCCAGTACGTAAACATTCCTCCTTCCTTCTCTATCTCCTAGTCCCCATTCCAGTACGTAAACATTCCTCCTTCCTTCTCTATCTCCTGGCCCCATTCCAGTACGTAAAGATTCCTCCTTCCTTCTCTATCTCCTGGCCCCATTCCAGTACGTAAACATTCCTCCTTCATTCTCTATCTCCTAGTCCCCATTCCAGTACGTAAACATTCCTCCTTCATTCTCTATCTCCTAGTCCCCATTCCAGTACGTAAACATCCCTCCTTCCTTCTCTATCTTCTAGGCCCCATTCCAGTACGTAAACATTCCTCCTTCCTTCTCTATCTCCTGGCACCATTCCAGTACGTAAACATCCCTGCTTCATTCTCTATCTCCTGGCCCCATTCCAGTACGTAAACATCCCTCCTTCATTCTCTATCTCCTAGTCCCCATTCCAGTACGTAAACATCCCTCCTTCCTTCTCTATCTCCAGGCCCCATTCCAATACCTAAACATGCCTCCTTCCTTCTCTCTCTGCCCTAGTACCCATACTTATAGTAAAACATACCTCCTTCTCTATCTCCCTGGCTCCATTCCTAAACCTGACCATACCTCCTTCTCTATCTCCCTGGCTCCATTCCAAAACCTGACCATACCTCCTTCTATATCTCCCAGGCCCCATTCCAATACCTAAACATGCCTCCTTTGTCACGACTTCTACCGAAGTCGATGCGACCTCCTTGTTCAGGTGGTGCTCGGCGGTCGACGTCACCAGTCTTCTCGCCATCATTGATTCATTTTTCATTTTCCATTGGTTTTGTCTTGTCTTCCTACACACCTGGTTCCAATCCCATTAATTACATGCTGTGTACTTAACCCTCTGTTTCCCCTCATGTCCTTGTCAGAGATTGTTTGTGGTTATGTGTTTGTGTATTTTGTATAGGTGCGCGACGGGTATGTTTACCCATGTTTATTTTTATGTATGTTGGTTTCTTGGAGTTTGTTTTATATAATATAACATATCAATGTCACTTAGTTTATTCTTCGCTATTTTTACGGCTTTAAAAAATACATCCAACTACACAAGATTGGCTTCATCACAAGCCATTACTGTGCATCTCCACTCTTCCATGCTAAACACTTTGACTCACCCTCAACCTATCCCTCTCTTCCTTCATTTTTTACATTTTAGTCATTTAGCAGACACTCTTATCCAGAGCAACTTACAGTAGTGAATGCATACATTTAATTTCATTTTTTTTTTTTCTGTGCTGGCCCCCCCGTGGGAATCAAACCCACAACCTTGGCGTTGCAAACACCATGCTCTACCAACTGAGCTACAGGGAAGGAGCCTTCCATTCCCCCTTCTCCTTTCTGATACACATATAACACTGCAGACAAAAACAAACTAACAAAATCCCATATGTTCAAACAGAGAGATGATAGGTGGTGATAAATGGTTATTTAGTTAGGCCCATCTTCCTAAATAAACACTCCCATATCCATTTATTCATTACTGCATCTCCTTATTAGCCATTTCAGCCAGCAATTCATCACTTCAGATCATCATTCATAACATTAATCTCATTTGTCAGATAAAAAAGTGCTCCTAAACTTTGAGGCAATTGTCACCTTCTCTGGTCCTGAAGAGCTACGGAGGCGTGAACTGTGCCTGGAGCCGGGGTGCTTAGTTAGAACTCTAGACCTGGAGAACTACAGGGGGCTAGTGCCTGCCTGGAGCCGGGGTTAGCAGTTAGAACTCTAGACCTGGAGAACTACAGGGTATGTTAGCTTTAGTTAGAACTCTAGACCTGGAGAACTACAGGGGGCTAGTGCCTGCTGGAGCCGGGTGTTAGCAGTTAGAACTCTAGACCTGGAGAACTACAGGGTATGTTAGCTTTAGTTAGAACTCTAGACCTGGAGAACCACAGGGTATGTTAGCTTTAGTTAGAACTCTAGACCTGGAGAACTACAGGGTATGTTAGCTTTAGTTAGAACTGTAGACCTGGAGAACTACAGGGTATGTTAGCTTTAGTTAGAACTGTAGACCTGGAGAACTACAGGGTATGTTAGCTTTAGTTAGAACTCTAGACCTGGAGAACTACAGGGTATGTTAGCTTTAGTTAGAACTGTAGACCTGGAGAACTACAGGGTATGTTAGCTTTAGTTAGAACTCTAGACCTGGAGAACTACAGGGTATGTTAGCTTTAGTTAGAACTCTAGACCTGGAGAACTACAGGGTATGTTAGCTTTAGTTAGAACTCTAGACCTGGAGAACCACAGGGTATGTTAGCTTTAGTTAGAACTCTAGACCTGGAGAACTACAGGGTATGTTAGCTTTAGTTAGAACTCTAGACCTGGAGAACTACAGGGTATGTTAGCTTTAGTTAGAACTCTAGACCTGGAGAACTACAGGGTATGTTAGCTTTAGTTAGACCTCTAGACCTGGAGAACTACAGGGTATGTTAGCTTTAGTTAGAACTCTAGACCTGGAGAACTACAGGGTATGTTAGCTTTAGTTAGAAGCCTGATCCAGGAATCACACCCTATGGCTCTCCAGGATTAGGTGTGTGTGTGTGTGTGTGTGTGTGTGTGTGTGTGTGTGTGTGTGTGTGTGTGTGTGTGTGTGTGTGTGTGTGTGTGTGTGTGTGTGTGTGTGTGTGTGTGTGTGTGTGTGTGTGTGTGTGTGTGTGTGTGTGTGTGTGTGTGTGTGTGTGTGTGTGTGTGTGTGTGTGTGTGTGTGTGAGTGAGTGACCAGGAGTGAAGAACTCTGCTACAGATCAGGCTGTGTAAAATCAAAGCTCCTCACCAGTCATCTTGAGCTTGAACTGACACACAAACAAACAAAGCCCTTGTCTCAGCCAGACCCTTCCATTATATATGATACACATAGAGTACAGACAACACAAACACTAATCTATTCCTCGGGATAGTAGCTGCCTCTCCTCTCCTTTTTTTTCTGAACGCCCCTCTCCACTCTCATCCTCAGAATCTCCTAGATGGAATCCTGACAATGGACAAGCATTTACACATGAAAGGAAAGGATGGAGAGAAGGAGCGAGAAGGAGGGAGAGAAGGAGCAGAGGGAGGTGGAGAGTGCTCTACCATTCCTCTCTGTTACCATGGGGATCAACTTGATGCCACTCCAGGCTTGCCATTGGCTGGAGAGGGTTCCATTTGATGTAAGAGGTTCTGAGGTTTGCTCTGGAGGGTTCTGACCCACGCCTGTGTTCCATGCTGCCACTTTACTGTAGTCATCACTGGACGCAAATAGAAGTCTTGAGTCATTCTACAGATATGTATTTTTTTTTATTTAACCTTTATTTAACTAGGCAAGTCAATTAAGAACAAATTCTTAATTTCAATGACAGCCTCAGAACAGGTTAACTGCCTTGTTCAGGGGCAGAACAACAGATTTTTAACTTGTCAGCTCAGGGATTTGATATTGCAATCTTTTGGTTACTAGTCCAACGCTATAAACACTAGGCTACCTGCCGCCCCAGGTAGATGGAGGCGTACAAGCCAATCAAATCAATGATATCTTACAGTGTATAGAGGTCAGTGCAGAACTGATGTGAAGTGTATGATGATATTAGCACCTCTGATTCACTCCCCTGCCTACTGCACCACCCCAGATTTACAAAGTATAAAATTATATTCACAAAAGGTTATCTCCTCAAATCTGTTGACATGGCCCTTTTGATGTTATCAAGATGAACTGCTGATGTGTGCCTCATGCAAAAGCACAAATGTGCCACGTCAGGTTGGACTGACTCTCTCTCTCTCTGCTTCTCTGAGAGGAAAGGGCCATGTCAGGTTTAACTGACTCTCTGCCTCTCGGAGAGGAATGGAAGACAGAATGCTCTCAGTCACATGATCTCTAATGAATTTTCATGCTGACGAGAGAAAGAAAGAAAGAGAGAGAGAAGCTTTGGGAGAGCAACTTTAAGTGTTTCTATCTCTCTTTCTAGCTCTCTCCCTCTCTCCTCTCAGTCTTCTCCTTCTCTCCCTATGTCTCTCTTGCTCTCTCTCTCCCTTTCTCTCTCTTTCTTTCTTTCTCTCTCCCTCTCTCTCTTTCTACCTCTCTCCCTCTCTCTCTCGACAGCACTGCTTAGGTAATGATACATACTAATTAGTGATTAATCCATAGTGTCACAAAAAATGGACAAATGTGTTACCCTGTGTTGGTGTGTAAAACCTGAACAGTACTTCTACCTGATGTGTGTAGGTTTTATTATTCTTGAAAAAACTATAAATTAAAGTAACCATACTTCACAGCAGTAGAGAGAGACAGAGAGAGGTAGAGATAAAGAGGGAGAGATAAAGAGATACATATAGTCACAGTGATAACAACTACCAGATAACCTGTATCAGCAGCTACAACTTTTACCTCTTCCTCTCTATCCTCTTTGTGACCCTATTGTCTAGTTTGACTTTCCACGCTTTCTAAGGGAAGGATGGACAGACTACTTCAACTCTCTCAGACGTGAGTCAACATGCTTTTTCTACTTGCGCACACACACACAAACCCGCGCAAACTCCTCCACACACACACACACAAATCAGTACCATTGACAGACACATCATATTTAGCTTACGTTGATTGGACTTTTTGGTATTTTTTAGTCATCACTGTATCAGACATAGGTGATTAGGTGATGTTGAAATTGTGCTTTTTTATTTGCAACTTTCGGTAACTCTCCATGGTTCTAAATCAATAGTTGTTTAGTAGTCCGGAAATGTCAGCAACATTTCCTTGCTTGAGCATGCTGTAGGTCAGGGATCATCAGATTCAGCCGCGGTACAAGTTTTTTCTGGAGCGGATGGTTGGGGGGCCGGAAACGGCAGGTTGCCTAGCGAACTTAACCCTAATTGATCATATAAGTCGCTCTGGATAAGAGTGTCTACTAAATATGTAAAATGTAAACATAATAACATGACATAATTATTGAGGTCAATTTGTAGACTGTAAATTGACCGCAAGAATCCCAGACATATATAGTTTCACTAAAACATTGTAACGTTTGTCGCTCATATTCACTTTTATTTAACTCTAAATCAACAAAACAACAAAACGACCATAAACAGTCCTGTCAGGTGCAACATACACAAAACAGGAAACAACCACCCACAAAACACAGGAAAAAACACCCCTACTAAATAGGACCTTCAATTAGAGGCAACGAGGAACAGTTGCCTCCAACTGAAGGTCAACCCAAGAAACTTAAACATAGAAATAGACACACTAGAATAAACATAGAAATATACAAACATAGAACATTAACCAAAAACCCCGAAACACATAAAACAAACACCCCCTGCCACGACCTGACCAAACTACAATAACAAATAACCCCCTTTACTGGTCAGGACGTGACAGTACCCCCCCCCCCCAAAGGTGCAGACCCCGTATGCACCTCAAACAAAAAACACAAAATTAACCCCAAATAAAGGGAGGGAAGGGAGGGTGGCTACTGTCACCGACGGTGGATATATTGAAGCAACATCAAGACATCTGTTAGGAATTTAAAGCTTGGTCGCAAATGGGTCTTCCAAACGGACAATGACCCCAAGCATACTCCCAAAGTTGTTGCAAAATCTTTCAAATTGTGAGAAATAGTTGATTGTTTGAGAAATTGAAATTATTCGATTCTTGCAGTTTTGAATTTCCCGCCATGGTCTCTTGACAATGAATCCCTATACCGGGATAAGATCCCCAACAGGTTAAGGACAACAAAGTCAAGGTATTGGAGTGACCATCACAAAGCCCTGACCTCAATCCTATAGAAATGTGTGGGCAGAACTGAAAAAAGCTTGTGAGAGCAAGGAGGCCTACAAACCTGACTCAGTTACACCAGCTCTATCAGGAGGAATGGGCCAAAATTCACCCAACTTATTGTGAGAAGCTTGTGGAAATCTACCCAAAATGTTTGACCCAAGTTAATCAATTTAAAGGCAATGCTACCAAATACTAATTGAGTGTATGTAAGCTTCTGACCCACTGGGAATGTGATGAAAGAAATAAAAGCTGAAATAAATCATTCTCTCTACTATGTTTCTGACATTTCACATTCTTAAAATAAAGTGGTGATCCTAACTGACCTAAGATAGGGAATCTTTATGCCTTGAATTTTAAATAAATCACAGACATTGTCACCAGCAAAGAACCCTCACACCTCCTCCTCCGTCCTTCACGGTTTAAACCACACATGTGGAGATCATCCGTTCACCTAGTCTGCGTCTCACAAAGACACGGCTGTTGGAACCAAAAATCTGACATTTGGACTCATCAGACCAAAGGACAGATTTCCACCGGTCTAAAGTCCATTGCTCGTGTTTCTTGGCCCAAGCAAGTCTCTTCTTCTTATTGGTGTCCTTTAGTAGTGGTCTGTATGCAGCAATTTGACCATGAAGACATGATTCACGCAGTGTCCTCTGAACAGTTGATGTTGAGATGTGTCTGTTACTTGAACTCTGTGAAGCATTTATTTGTGCTGCAATTTCTGAGACTGGTAACTCTAATGAACTTATCCTCTGCAGCAGAGGTAACTCTGGGTCTTTCTTTCCTGTGGTGATCCTCATGAAAACCAGTTTAATCATTGTGCTTGTTGGTTTTTGTGACTGCACTTGAATAAACAAAAATGTTCAGCATTGACTGACCTTCATGTCTTAAAGTAATGATGGACTGTCATTTCTCTTTGCTTATTTGAGCTGTTCTTGCCATAATATGGACTTGGTCTTTTACCAAATAGGGCTATCTTCTGTATACCACCCCTACCTTGTCACAACACAACTGATTGGCTCAAATGCATTAAGAAGGAAAGAAATTCCATAAATTAACTTTTAACAAGGTACACCTGTTAATTGAACTGCATTTCAGGTGACAACCTCATGAAGCTGGTTGAGAGAATGCCAAGAGTGTGTAAAGCTGTCATCAAGGCGAAGGGTGGCTACTTTGAAGAATCTAAATATAAAATATATTTTGATTTGTTTAACACATTTTTGGTTACTATATGATTCCTTGTGTGCTATATCATAGTTTTGATGTCTTCACTATTATTCTACAATGTTGAAAATAGTAAAACAAAGAAAAACCCTTGAATGAGTAGGTGTGTCCAAACTTTTGACTGTTTCTATAGATTGTAAAATGGGATTTATTTCTGAATTGAATCCCCCGGAGATTTTACCCACACACTGCTACTGGAGAGAGCGAGAGAGAGTGCTTGAGTTATTCTGTCTCTCTCTCTCTCTCTCTCCCTCTTTGTCTGGTCTGTAGAGTGAGAAGGCTTTGCCAGACAGATGATACTGAAACTCTTCTGACTCTGAATAATAGATGTTGCCAATGCCATCCTCCTCTTTCATGTTGCCTAAATGGTCTATGACTCTGGCATACAGTACACACTTTTAGTTTTTGTTGTTCTAGGCTACCTGGCTAAAGTACTTGCTCGCTAGCCTAACTTCCTTTCATGGGCAATGATACGCCAGGCTTATCAGGTATGAAGGCAAGAACCAGATGCAGACAAGTCAAATTAACAATAGTTTAATAATCAAACAGGGGCAGGCAATAGACAGGACAAGGCAGGCAGGGGTCAGTAAACCAGAGGTGAGGCAACGGTACTGGACGGCACGCAGGCTCAGGGTAGGCAGAGGTCAGTAATCCAGAGGTGAGGCAACGGTACTGGACGGCACGCAGGCTCAGGGTAGGCAGAGTGGTCAGGCAGGCGTGCTCAGAGTCAGGACAGGCAAGGGTCAAAACCAGGAGGGCGAGAAAAAAAGAGACTGGGAAAAGCAGGAGCTGAGAACAAAAATGCTGATTGACTTGACAAACAAGAATAACTGGCAACAGACAAATAGAGAACACATGTATAAATACACAGGGGATAATGGGGAAGATGGGTGACACCTGGAGGGGGGGGGGGGGGGGGTGGAGGCAATCACAAAGACAGGTGAAACAGATCAGGATGTGACAAGGCCAGCTAGGTAACATTAGCATACTTCATCTAGCTACATGTTGAACTTCCATCCTCTTGGGCCAGGGGGAAATTGTATGAATTTATGGTTGGATCAGAATCGCCGTTATAATCATTGGCCATAACGGAGAATTATGTAATTCCAAAGTCCAAATCTCTATCTCCATCCCTGGATAATTTAGGAAAGGGACGATTTTAGCTAGCTAGCTAGCCACCGGATGACAACAACACAACGAGATGCAACAATTCATGTTTTTTTCTGTCAATAATGACATTTGGATTGTGATGTGATTGGTCTGAAGCCAAATCCATACTGGCTTCTCTCAACACTTTTTTTTGGTGCACCAGGAACATTCACAGCTGAGCTCACTCATTTTAGCTCAATGCTGGTTGGCTATTATTATTTATATATTTTTTATCAAGGGAGGCCAAATGCTAGCTGGCTTCCCTTGTATTCAATGCTATGGGCAGCAATAATGTCATACTATTTTTGACCAGACAGCATCAGATAGATACGCTACTGTACACATACTTAGACAGAGGGGCGCTGTTTCGTTCGCTCGGATGCTTTAAGCGGTGAGATACATTCAGCCTCTTGCGAATTGAAGGAAATGAAGGAAATGTATGAAGGAAATGTATGAAACACAGAGAGACTTAAGATAAATTGTGTTGTGTATTTTTTTCTTGGTACATTTTATTTGCAAAGTCTGGCTTCCCTTGGCATCCATGAATACACACCACTGTCTCTCTCTCTCTCTCTCCTCTCTCTTTCTCTCTCTCTCTGGACTTGTTTCTGTTAATTTACATGTTTAGACCCCAAAAAAGGATAGCACTGTCCTCCCTTCTTTCTTTTTCCCTTTTTGTCTCCTCCTGAGTTATCTGGATGTGGGAGTGATGTGTAATGACTCTGCCTTGTCTCTCTCTCATTCTCTCTATTGCTCTCTCTCTCGCTCTCTCTCTCTCTCTGTATCTTTCTCCCTCACTCTCTCTCTCCTTAGTTCTGTCTCGATCTTCTATTTTCTCTTTGTAAAATGTGACAAAACCTCAACAAAAGAATAAAACCTATTTTTGTTCTACCCTCACAAACACACCATCCATTCTAGCAACAATACAGCAATACCTCTGCCCCAAAGCAACAGCAGCGTATGAACACCGTCCAGTTCACAAAAGCATTATTATTAGATTAATCAACTTCTAAATCTGATTGATCTGCATCTGTCTCTGATTTTGGCAACAGTGGATGTTTCCTGTGTTCTGTAAAACAGCTCAGGATATAACGCATGACAGTAGCTCCTTTAGATAAAAGCTTCTGCTAAATGGCATTTACAGTGCCTTCAGAAAGTATTCAGACCCCTTGACTTTTTCCACATTTTGTTACGTTACAGCCTTATTTTAAATTGATTAAATAGTTTTCCCCCCTCATCAATCAACACACAATACCCCATAACGATAGAGCAAGAACAGTTTTTTAGAATTGTTTGCTAATTTATAAAAAAATACTAAAATGCAATATCACATTTAAGTATTCAGACCCTTTACTCAGTACTTTGTTGAAGCACCGTTGGCTGTGATTACAGCATCGAATCTTCTTGGGTATGACTCTACAAGCTTGGCACACCTGTATTTGGGGAGTTTCTCCCATTCTTCTCTGCAGAACCTCTCAAGCTCTGTCTGGTTGGATGGGGAGCGTCGCTGCACAGGTATTTTCAGGTCTCTCCAGAGATATTCGATTGGGTTAAAGTCTGGGCTCTGGCTGGGCCACTCAAGGACATTCTGAGACTTGTCCCGAAGCCACTCCTGAGTTGTCTTGGCTGTGTGCTTAAGGTTGTTGTCCTGTTGGAAGGTGAACCTTTGCCCCAGTCTGAGGTCCTGAATGCTCTGGAGCAGGTTTTCATCAAGGATCTCTCTGTACTTTTCTCTTTTCATTATTGCCTTGATCCCGGCTAGTCTCCCAGTCCCTGCCGCTGAAAAACATCCCCACAGCACGATGCTGCCACCACCATACTTCAGCATAGGGATGGTGCCAGGTTTCCTCCAGACGTGAAACTTGACATTCAAGCCAAAGAGTTCAATCTTGGTTTAATCAGACCAGAGAATCTTGTTTCTCATGGTCGGAGAGTCTTTCGGTGTCTTTTGGCAAACTCCAAGCAGGCTGTCATGTGCCTTTTACTGAGGATTGGCTTCCGTTTGGCCACTCTACCATAAAGGCCTGATTGATGGAGTGCTGCAGAGATGGTTATCCTTCTGGAAGGTTCTCCCATCTCCACAGAGGAACTCTGAAGCTCTGTCAGAGTGACCATCAGGTTCTTGGTCACCTCCCATGCTCAGTTTGACCAGGCGGCCAGCTCTGGGAAGAGTCTCGGTGGTTCCAAACATCCTCCATTTAAGAACGATGGAGGCCACTGTGTTCTTGGGGACCTTCAATGCTGCATAAATGTTTTTGTATCCTTCCCCAGATCTGTCCCTCGACACAATCCTGTCTCTGAGCCCTCTGACAATTCCTTCGACCTTATGGCTTGGTTTTTGCTCTGACGTGCACTGTCAACTGTGGGACCTTATATTGACAGTTGTGTGCCTTTCAAAATCATGTCCAATCAATTGAATTTACATTTTAGTCATTTAGCAGACGCTCTTATCCAGAGCGACTTACAGTAGTGAATACATACATTTCATTTTCATTTCATGCATTAATATATATTTTTTTTGTTCAGGCCCCCCGTGGGAATCAAACCCTGGCGTTGCACACACCATGCTGGCGTTGCAAACACCATGCTCTACCAACTGAGCCACAGGGAAGGCCAACTGAGCCACAGATGGACTCCAATCTCAAGAATGATCAATGGAAACAGGAGGCACCTGAGCAAATGTTTTTGTCTCATAGCAAAGGGGCTGAATACTTATGTGAATAAGGTATTTCTGTTTCAATTTTTTTATACATTTGCAAAAAAAAATACAAAAAAACATTTTTGCTTTCTCGTTATGGGGTATTGATGGGGGTGGTATTAAATATTTAATCCATTTTAGAATAAGGCTGTAATGTAACAAAATGTGGAAAAAGTCAAGTGGTCTGAATTCTTTCCAAAGGCACTGTATATACATTATTTATTATTATTATAATTTATAGACAGATAGAAAAGCTCATCCATGTGAAGGAAGGGCAATGTGCAGTAGAGCTCAGCCACACATTCAAACCTGCTAACAGCCACACATTCAAACATGCTAACAGCCACACATTCAAACCTGCTAACAGCCACACATTCAAACCTGCTAACAGCCACACATTCAAACCTGCTAACAGCCACACATTCAAACCTGCTAACAGCCACACATTCAAACCTGCTAACAGCCACACATTCAAACCTGCTAACAGCCACACATTCAAACCTGCTAACAGCCACACATTCAAACCTGCTAACAGCCACACATTCAAACCTGCTAACAGCCACACATTCAATTGGATCTGAAAAGAGGCAGCCACATGTTCAGCTTCTACAGGACATTGAATAGCCATCAGTAACTTAGTAAAATCTTGACCTATTTGCTGAACTTGCGTCAGTGGGAATAGCTGATGTTGTATTCAGCAGTCAGTCAGTGTGAGTGAGACAGCTTACAGACACTGTCTGCGCCCTCTATGCCTCTTCACTGTGTCCAACACCCCAACATGACCTAGAGAAAGAAACACATGTAAATCACTAACGCATCATACACAAAGGGCATACAGACTGTGTGAATGACTGTGAATTACAGAGTTATGTCTTTGTCGTAGGGATATTCAGAATATTTCTTCTCATAAAATCTTCTCATCACCTTTCTTCCTCTCTCGTTCTCTCTTAATAACCTGTAGATA
The DNA here is from genome assembly GCF_965601325.2 of Salmo salar. NCBI lineage: Eukaryota > Metazoa > Chordata > Actinopteri > Salmoniformes > Salmonidae > Salmo > Salmo salar. The sequence goes on from NC_138295.1 coordinate 16,293,481, forward strand.
GTCCAGTTCATCAACACATACTATTGAATGGAAGACATTCCACACGAATGCCTAATTTCCACCAAAGAGAAAAGCACCCAGGTAGAGAAGATACATGAACTGTGTTTGTTATTATAGCACAACACTGCTTTACCTATTTGAATACAGAGGTGTTAGCTGCAAAGACCTTTAGTCAGATCATTTCCAACAGAGAAATATAAAAACACGGCAAACAATCAGACCCATCCTTCCTGCTGTGCTGCTGACAGTGGGGACGTGAGCGCAGGGTGGTGACAGAGTGAGTGGTGTGTGATGGTGCTATCGTCAGCAGGGCTGGGCCCCAGATCGCTACATTGGAGGCAGCAGCTCTCGGGCACAGAGGAGTTAGTCAAGATTAATGAAGACATTGGGAGTGACTCCTGAGGTTCCGTATCTAATGGCGGAACATGGAATGCGGAACACGGGAATTCCATATGGCATCTTTGCCAGTGACATCCCGATCCGGGAAAGAAACACTGGGCTGAGGTAGAGAGGAGACTTAATTAACTAGAGCTACACACACTGGGCTGAGGTAGAGAGGAGACTTAATTAACTAGAGCTACACACACTGGGCTGAGGTAGAGAGGAGACTTAATTAACTATAGCTACACACACTGGGCTGAGGTAGAGAGGAGACTTAATTAACTAGAGCTATAAACACTGGGCTGAGGTAGAGAGGAGACTTAATTAACTAGAGCTATAAACACTGGGCTGAGGTAGAGAGGAGACTTAATTAACTAGAGCTACAAACACTGGGCTGAGGTAGAGAGGAGACTTAATTAACTAGAGCTACACACACTGGGCTGAGGTAGAGAGGAGACTTAATTAACTAGAGCTATAAACACTGGGCTGAGGTAGAGAGGAGACTTAATTAACTAGAGCTACAAACACTGGGCTGAGGTAGAGGAGACTTAATTAACTAGAGCTATAAACACTGGGCTGAGGTAGAGAGGAGACTTAATTAACTAGAGCTACAAACACTGGGCTGAGGTAGAGAGGAGACTTAATTAACTAGAGCTATAAACACTGGGCTGAGGTAGAGAGGAGACTTAATTAACTAGAGCTACAAACACTGGGCTGAGGTAGAGAGGAGACTTAATTAACTAGAGCTACAAACACTGGGCTGAGGTAGAGAGGAGACTTAATTAACTAGAGCTACAGACACTGGGCTGAGGTAGAGAGGAGACTTAATTAACTAGAGCTACAAACACTGGGCTGAGGTAGAGAGGAGACTTAATTAACTATAGCTACAAACACTGAATACATATAGTTAACCACTCTAAGAATTTTTCAAAGATAAATACACAACGCGGAGACAGAGTACGGGAGGTCAAGAGGATGAGAGTCAATAGAGTAATAACGATTAATGGAAATAGTGTTTTTTTCTGTAATAGGGAATTATTGATCAATGGTTCAGAGACATGGGAGGAATATGTCTTCTAAAATAGGATACTCGTTATTGGCCATTGGCTAGTTTTTTTGCAAGGAATTGTAATTGGTCAACCACAGGCTAGGGCTGGGTTATAAAACTACATGCTGTCCCTTTGTTCTGGGGAGAGAATCACTGAGAGAGCATCACTGAGGACAGGGGAGAATGACCATTTACCTCCCTGTATGCTTTGTCCTCTTCGAATAAACCTATTGTCCTCCCCCTGATTTGCTTTGGGGTCTGTGTTATTAAAGAATAACATAAATTGCTAGCACCACATACAGATACAGCACAGACACACACACACAGGTGCAGTTGTAGACATTTTTTAAAGGTCCACCGCAGTCGTTTTTATCTCAATATAGAACCATTTCTGGGTAACAATTTAAGTACCTTACTGTTATTGTTTTCAATTAATATGGTCATAAAGAAACATGAATAGCTGCTTTGTAAATGGCAGTTTCTCAAGCAAGAATTTAGATAGGACTATTTGGGAGTGGTCTGTGGGGATGGAAAAACAGAAAATTGGCTGTTATTGGCAGAGGTTTGGAACTCTCTTTCTTATTGGTCTTTTATCTAATGTACCGCATGGTGATGTCACCAGGCAGGCCAAAGCTCCATCCCACTGAAACAGGCTGACATTTCAGACAGTCTTTTCAAAAAGCTCTTACAATTAAAGGGCATTATCATAATTTTCACAATTTCACAGTATTACTCCAACCTCATAGTGTGGAAATACATATAAAACACAGAAAATCACATTTTTGACTGCACTCTGCCTTTAACAACATGATACGACAGTAACGGAACGCAATCATATCAAAACGTACAAACTTGAAATAACTGCACTTACAAAAACCTTTAGCTTAGCATCCCCCACTGATGCCATAGAAGACGAATGACGTTCTGATCCTCCCTACCATTTAGCAGACGCTCTTATCCAGAGCGACTGACATTGATGCATTCATCTTCAGACAGCGAGGTGAGACAACAACATATCACAATCATAGCAAGTACATTTTTCCTCACCAAAGTAGTTATGAGTAAAATCAGTGCTAGTCCTGTATCTCTTCATTCAAGCCCCCTCTCTATCTCTCTGTCTACCTCTCTATATCTATCATGCCACTGGCATCATTCTCCAGTCCCTCAGTCAAGCCTGCAGTCATAATGGGCCCAATTACAGTCCACAGGGATCTGAGTCTCTATCTTTCAATTGCAACTGTTAGGCCCTCCCAGTGTTAATGCTGGAGAAATATCAATTAAAGTGATTGATCAGGATGTTAAGATGCTATTAAACAGCAGTCTGTAGAGCTGGAGAGGAGCGTAGCTAATTGGACTGGAGTGAGAGAGACTCTGAGTATCTGCTAGTGATGCTACTCTGTTCTAGCCTGGTCCCAGATCTGTTTGTGCTGTCTTGCTAACTCCTAAGGTTATTGTCATGCGTGGTAGCCTGGTCCCACATCTGTTTGTTCTGTCTTGCCAACTCCTAAGATCAATCAATCAAATGTATTTATAAAGCCTTTCTTACATCAGCAGATACCCAGCCTAAAACCCCAAATAGCAAGCAATGCAGATGTAGAAGCGTTGTCATGCGTGGTAGCCTGGTCCCAGACTTGTTTGTCCTGTCTTGCCAACTTCTATGGACGTTGGTCTGCTTGTGCTGTCTAGTCAACTCCTATGGTCATTGTCACACCAAGCTTGGCTAGACAACCCAAACAGATCTGGGACCAGGCCACATCTTGTAGGGTTATAATTGCTACATTGGCATTGCTGGGACATTGCCCTGATAAATGGGTTGTGTTCAACTAGGTGTAGGATCTTAATTTGAGCCAGTTTGCTACAGCAGGAAAATAATCCTGCAGCAACAGGAAATGTTCATTATTATGTGGATTATAATTAATAGACATTTCTGTAGTGGTTGATACATTTTTCATAAGAGAAAATCAATTCTGACATTTTATTAAAGTGGAAATTACAAACTTCAGAACCATTCAATCCCTCAATTACACTACAAGTTTTACACTTCCTGAAAGTTCTCCTGCAAGACGGTGATCAGAGTAACCAGCTAGCGCATTTGGGTCCTGGGAAGTTGTGGGAATGAAGCCATAAGTTTCTTTAAATGTTTTTTAAATGTTCTGAGAACAGAAGCGAAAATGTAGCCGGTTCTGTGAACGCACATTTTTAGGTTGCAGGAAGGTTCTGAGAACATTCTACTATGGTTCCCTGAAAGTTATTCCATATTTTCTTTTATTCATACAAACTGTTCATTTTAGTCTATTCAAACAGACCCAATTTCAAAGGAAACAAGCACTCATTAAGGTTAACACAATAGTGGATAGAGAGAGTTTTGTGGATGCTGAGAACAGAATGTTTTTAAATAACATTCTGTTATTATTATTAATGTTTTTTTGTGTTTTTTATGAAAAGTTTTCTTAATGGTCTGAGAACATAACTTTAAATTCAACCATGAGGAAACCTGCAGATAATGTTATGCTTAAGTACTGAACAAACTCAGAACGTTATGTGTTAGCTGGGTGAGATCCTACGTCTGTAGGTGAGCATAATGTACACCATCGTTTGGCTGGTAGTGCTCCAATATAAAACCGATGGGACTTACGCAGTGTTCATTACTTTTTGTCCTTACACATCCAAGTTAATTTCTCCCAGAGTAGTTAGATATCATGGTTGAAGTTTTAATAGTATACTGTATGTCTAGAAAGAAACATATTCAAGATAAGGATTATTTTTTTTATGACTTTACAAATGTATTCCAATTAATCCACGTTTTTCTTCACTGTGACTGACTTAAATCAACATTTATTTTTCATTTAAGATTTTTCTTCTTGTTTTGGAAGCCATAGATTGGATATGAAGCTTGAGGGATTTTTCATTTACAGATTGGCAGAGTCAACTTTGTCTTCTTTTTTGGATATGTGTCAACAGGTGGGCTGTCTCCTTCTCTTAACAGGCTCCTCTCTTACCAATGCAAACGGATGGATTCAGGCAGCAGAGATGGCTATAGAAGGCTTTTCAGGAAGCAGGCAGCATCTGCTACACAGACACACACGCACAGACACATGCGAAAATGCATGCATGAAACACACGCACACATGCTCACATGCCCCCCCACACACACACACACACACACACACACACACACACACACACACACACACACACACACACACACACACACACACACACACACACACACACACACACACACACACACACACACACACACGATTGTTAACCAGAAGATTCAATTTTTTTTGCACAGAGCAAATCGACATCCACGGTCACATAAGAGGATAACTGTAATTCATGCCGTCTTTGAGGGAAATAGAACATATTTCAACAGAGCTCTTTTATAGCAGTATAATTGTTTGAGGACATAAAGGACTCTTCCCTGTATTGTCGCCGCTCTAATCCAAAACTTCAACAGGGGTCAATTAAATCCTAAAGTGTAATTTCATTTAATCCGCAGAGTGGCGTCAAATATTTAGCCTTTTTCCAAAGTCTTGTCATCTCCATAGCTAGAGACCCTCCCTTCCTCCCTCCCTCCCTCCCTCCATTTCGTATTGAAAGGCCTCTCACTGCTCTATTCTAATCTTCCTTGGCACGGCTTCACACACTCATTTCAATTCTCATTTACAGAGTGATAATCAGAATGTCATTACTGTGTCCACACTGGCCCGATGGAGGGATGAAGAAAAGGAGGGGTAATTGAGTAGCATAAAAGACATTCTAAAAGGGGGATGAATAATAGAGGAAGAGAAAGGGTATAAATGAGAGAAAGGGAGGTCAAAAAGAGAGAAAGAGGGGTTGATATAGAATGAGAAGGGGTGGAGAGAGAAACAGAAAAAGAGGGTGATAGAGAAAGAGGTGGCGATAGAGCGAAGGTAAGGGAGATGGAAAGAGGTGGTGATAGAGCGAAGGTAAGGGAGATGGAAAGAGGTGGTGATAGAGCGAAGGTAAGGGAGATGGAAAGAGGTGGTGATAGAGCGAAGGTAAGGGAGATAGAAAGAGGTGGTGATAGAGCGAAGGTAAGGGAGATAGAAAGAGGTGGTGATAGAGCGAAGGTAAGGGAGATAGAAAGAGGTGGTGATAGAGCGAAGGTAAGGGAGATAGAAAGAGGTGGTGATAGAGCGAAGGTAAGGGAGATAGAAAGAGGTGGTGATAGAGCGAAGGTAAGGGAGATAGAAAGAGGTGTAGCGAGAGAGATACAGAAAAAGGAGATTAACACAGAAAGAAAGTTGACAAACACCAAATTGAGACTCTGCATGGAGAATTCTGCAAAACAATCCTCTGTGTACAACGTAAAACACCAAATAATGCATGCAGAGCAGAAATAGGCAGATACCAGCTACTTATCTAAATCAAGAAATTAACCGTTCAATTTTACAACCATCAAAAATGAAGCGATTCCCAAACCTTCCATAACAAAGCCATTACCTACAGAGAGATTAACCTGGAGATGAGTCCCATAAGCAAGCTGGTCCTGGGGCTCTGTTCACAAACACAAACACACCCCACAGAGCCCCAGGACAGCAACACAATTACACCAAACAAAATCATGACAAAACAAAAAAATTACTTGACACATTGGAAATACATTTCAAAAACAACAGAGCAAACAGGAGGGCTGACAACTGTGACAACTATAGAAAGGTAGTGACAAAGAGAGAGAGACACAACTATAGAGATGCAGCGAAAAAGAGAGACACAACTGTAGAGATAAAGAGAGAGAGACAACTATAGAGATACAGTGAAAAAGAGAGACACACAACTATAGAGAGGCAGTGATAAAGAGAGAGACAAATATAGAGAGGCAGTGATAAAGAGAGACAACTATAAAGAGGCAGTGATCAAGAGAGAGAGACTTCTATAGAGAGATAGTGATAAAGAGAGAGAGACAACAATAGAGAGGCAGTGATCAAGAGAGAGAGACTTCTATAGAGAGATAGTGATAAAGAGAGAGAGGGAGAACAATAGAGAGGCAGTGATAAAGAGAGACTACTATAGAGAGATAGTGATAAAGAGAGAGAGACACAACTATAGAGAGGCTGTGATAGAGAATGTCATGCGTATCCTGGTCCTACAGTTGTAGCATTTGATTTGAGCCAGTTTCCTACAGCAGGAATAAAATCCTGCGGCAAAAATTAATTAGAATTATTACGTGGATTGTAACTAATGGACTTTATCTGTAGGGCAAATCAAATCTGAATATTCAATGTAGAAATTACAAACTTTAGAATATACTAGAAGTTAGAATTTGCTCAGCAACAAAATAGTGATAAAATTAAGATTTTTTAGGTGTCTTGGAGCTATTGGGTGGCATCTCAGTGCTTAACACACACACAAGCACAGCTAATCCCCCCAACACATACACACACTTTACGTATCCTTTTAACGTCTGACTCATTTTTCACCCAGAATGCATTAAAGGCCTAACAGACATCAACTCTGATCTGGAAGAGAAGGAGAAATCAATAGGAGTGTTTTAGAAGGTCAAAGTCAAGCATCTACAATCACCTTATCTGATGCAGGTAGAGCAGGCTGTCGGGGTGGTGGTGGTGGTGATGGTGGTGGTGGTGGTGGTGGTGATGATGCAGGTAGAGCAGGCTGCCGGGGTGGTGGTGGTGATGATGCAGGTAGAGCAGGCTGCCGGGGTGGTGGTGGTGGTGATGATGCAGGTAGAGCAGGCTGCTGGGATGGTGGTGGTGTTGGTGATGCAGGTAGAGCAGGCTGCCGGGGGTGGTGGTGGTGGTGATGATGGTGGTGGTGGTGATGATGCAGGTAGAGCAGGCTGCCGGGGTGGTGGTGGTGGTGATGATGCAGGTAGAGCAGGCTGCCGGGGTGGTGGTGGTGATGATGCAGGTAGAGCAGGCTGCCGGGGTGGTGGTGGTGGTGATGATGCAGGTAGAGCAGGCTGCCGGGGTGGTGGTGGTGGTGATGGTGCAGGTAGAGCAGGCTGCCGGGGTGGTGGTGGTGGTGATGATGCAGGTAGAGCAGGCTTCCAGGGTGGTGGTGGTGGTGATGATGCAGGTAGAGCAGGCTGTCGGGGTGGTGGTGGTAATGGTGATGATGCAGGTAGAGCAGGCTGCCTGGGTGGTGGTGGTGATGATGCAGGTAGAGCAGGCTGCCGGGGTGGTGGTGGTGGTGATGGTGGTGGTGGTGGTGGTGATGGTGCAGGTAGAGCAGGCTGCCGGGGTGGTGGTGGTGGTGATGATGCAGGTAGAGCAGGCTTCCAGGGTGGTGGTGGTGGTGATGATGCAGGTAGAGCAGGCTGTCGGGGTGGTGGTGGTAATGGTGATGATGCAGGTAGAGCAGGCTGCCTGGGTGGTGGTGGTGATGATGCAGGTAGAGCAGGCTGCCGGGGTGGTGGTGGTGGTGATGGTGGTGGTGGTGGTGGTGATGGTGCAGGTAGAGCAGGCTGCCGGGGTGGTGGTGGTGGTGGTGATGGTGGTGGTGGTGGTGGTGGTGGTGATGATGCAGGTAGAGCAGGCTGTCGGGGTGGTGGTGGTGGTGGTGATGATGCAGGTAGAGCAGGCAGCCAGGGTGGTGGTGGTGGTGGTGATGGTGCAGGTAGATCAGGCTGCCGGGGTGGTGGTGGTGATGATGCAGGTAGAGCAGGCTGCCGGGGTGGTGGTGGTGGTGATGGTGGTGGTGGTGGTGGTGGTGGTGGTGATGATGCAGGTAGAGCAGGCTGTCGGGGTGGTGGTGGTGGTGGTGATGATGCAGGTAGAGCAGCGCCGGGTGGTGGTGGGTGGTGATGGTGCAGGTAGATCAGGCTGCCGGGGGGGGGGTGTGGTGGTGGTGGTGGTGATGATGCAGGTAGAGCAGGCTGCCGGGGTGGTGGTGGTGGTGGTGATGATGGTGGTGGTGGTGGTGGTGATGATGCAGGTAGAGCAGGCTGTCGGGGTGGTGGTGGTGATGATGGTGGTGGTGGTGGTGGTGATGATGATGCAGGTAGAGCAGGCTGCCGGGGTGGTGGTGGTGGTGGTGATGATGGTGGTGGTGGTGGTGGTGGTGATGATGCAGGTAGAGCAGGCTGTCGGGGTGGTGGTGGTGGTGATGATGCAGGTAGAGCAGGCTGCCAGGGTGGTGGTGGTGGTGATGATGGTGGTGGTGGTGGTGATGATGCAGGTAGAGCAGGCTGCCGGGGTGGTGGTGGTGGTGATGATGGTGGTGGTGGTGGTGATGATGCAGGTAGAGCAGGCTGCCGGGGTGGTGGTGGTGATGATGCAGGTAGAGCAGGCTGCCGGGGTGGTGGTGGTGGTGATGATGCAGGTAGAGCAGGCTGCCGGGGTGGTGGTGGTGGTGATGATGCAGGTAGAGCAGGCTGCCGGGGTGGTGGTGGTGGTGATGATGCAGGTAGAGCAGGCTGTCGGGGTGGTGGTGGTGGTGATGATGCAGGTAGAGCAGGCTGCCAGGGTGGTGGTGGTGGTGATGATGGTGGTGGTGGTGGTGATGATGCAGGTAGAGCAGGCTGCCGGGGTGGTGGTGGTGATGATGCAGGTAGAGCAGGCTGCCGGGGTGGTGGTGGTGGTGATGATGCAGGTAGAGCAGGCTGCCGGGGTGGTGGTGGTGGTGATGATGCAGGTAGAGCAGGCTGCCAGGGTGGTGGTGGTGGTGGTTGTGATGATGGTGGTGGTGGTGGTGATGATGCAGGTAGAGCAGGCTGCCGGGGTGGTGGTGGTGGTGATGATGCAGGTAGAGCAGGCTGCCGGGGTGTTGGTGGTGGTAGTGGTGGTGGTGGTGGTGGTGATGATGCAGGTAGAGCAGGCTGCCGGGGTGGTGGTAATGGTGATGATGGTTAAATCAAATCCAACTTTATTTGTAACATGCGCCGAATACAACAGGTGTAGACCTTACAGTGAAATGCTTACTTACAAGCCCTTTACCAACAGTGCAGTTTAAGAAGAGTTAAGAAAATATTTACCAAATAAACTAAAGTTAAAAATAATGAAAAGTAACACAAAATAACAATAACGAGGCTATATACAGGGCGCACTGGTATCGAGTCAGTGTGTGGAGGTACAGGTTAGTTGAGGTAATTTGTACATGTAGGTAGGGGTGAAGTGACTATGCATAGATAATACACAGTGAGTAGCAGCAGCTTAAAAACCAATGGGTCAATGTAAATAGTCTGGTGGTCATCTGATGAATTGTTCAGCAGTCTTATGGCTTGGGGGTAGAAGTTGATAAGGAGCCTTTTGGTCTTAGACTTTACGCTCCGTTACCGCTTGCCGTGCGGTAGCAGAGAAAACACCGCCTAGCATATAGGTCCTGGGTGGCAGGAAGCTTGACCCCAGTTATGTACTGGGCCGTACGCACTACCTTCTGTAGTGCCTTATGGTCAGATGCAGAGCAGTTACCATACCAGGCAGTGATGCAACTGGTCAGGATGCTCTCGATGGTGCAACTGTAGAACAATTTGAGGATCTGGGGACCCATGCCAAATCTTTTCAGTCTCCTGAGGGGGAAAAGGTGTTGTCGTGCCCTCTTCACGACTGTCTTGGTGTGTTTGGAACATGATAGTTCGTTGGTGATGTGGACACCAAGGAACTTGAAACTCTCGACCCGCTCCACGACAGCCCTGTCGATTTTAATGGGGCCTGTTTGGCCTACCTTTTCCTATAGTCCACAATCAGCTCCTTTGTCTTGCTCATATTGAGGGAGAGGTTGTTGTCCTGGCAGTCTCTGACCTCCTCCCTATAGGCTGTCTCATCATTGTCGGTGATCAGGCCTACCAACTATTGTGTTGTCAGCAAACTTAATGATGGTGTTGGAGTTGTGTTTGGCCACGCAGTCGTGGGTGAACAGGATGTAAAGAGGGGACTAAGCACCCCCCTTGAGGGGCCCCAGTGTTGAGGATCAGCATAGCAGATGGGTTGTTGCCAACACTTACCACCTGGGGAGCAGCCCGTCAGGAAGTCCAGGATCCAGTTGCAGAGGGAGGTGTTTAGTCCCAGGGTCCTGGGAAGTGATGAGCTTTGTGGGCACTATGGTGTTGAATGCTGAGCTGTAGTCAATGAACAGCATTCTCACATATGCGGTCCTTTTGTCCAGGTGGGAAAGGGCAGTGTAGAGTGCGGTTGACATTGCGCCATCTGTGAATCTGTTGGGGCGGTATGCAAATTGGAGTGGGTCTAGTTTATCCGGGAGGATGTTGTTGATGTGAGCCATGACGAGCCTTTCAAACTTCATGGTTACCGACATGAGTGCTACGGGGCAGTAATCATTTAGGCAGGTTACCTTCGCTTCTTTGGGCACAGGGATTATGATGGTCTGCTTGAAACATGTAGGTAATACAGACTCAGACAGGGAGAGGTTGAAAATGTCAGTGAAGACACTTGCCAGTTGGTCTGCGCATGCTTTGAGTACATGTTCTTGTAATCCATCTGGCCCACCGGCTTTGTGAATGTTGACCTGTTTAAAGGTCTTGCTCTCATCGGCCACCGAGAGCGTTATCACACAGCCGTCCAGAACAGCTGGTGCTCTCATATATGCTTCAGTGTTGCTTACCTCGAAGCGAGCATAAAAGGTATTTAGCTCGTCTGGTAGGCTCGTGTCACTGGGACACTCGATGCTGGTTTTCCCTTTATAATCCGTAATAGTTTTCAAGCCCTGCGTCGGAGCCGGTGTAGTAAGATTCAATCTTAATCCTGTATTGATGCTTGCTTGTTGATGGTTCGTCAGAGGGCATAGCGGGATTTCTTATAAGCGTCCAGATTAGTGTCCCGCTCCTTGAAAGCAGCAGCTCTAGCCCTTAGCTCGATGCGGATGTTGCTTGTAAACAATGGCTTCTGGTTGGGATATGTACATACGGTCACTGTGGGGACGACGCCGTCGTCGATGCACTTATTGATGAAGCCGATGACTGAGATGGTATATTCCTCAATGCCATTTGATGAATCGTGGAGATTTTCCAGTCTGTGCTAGCAAAACAGTCCTGTCGCATAGCATCCGCGTCATCTGACCAGTTCCGTATTGAGCGAGTCATGTGTACCTCCTGCTTAAGTTTTTGCTTGTAAGCAGGAATCAGGAGATTAGAATTATGTCCAGATTTACCAAATGGAAGGCGGGGGAGAGCTTTGTGTGTGTGGAGTAAAGGTGGTCTTGAGGTTTTTTTTCTCTGGTTGCACATGTGACATGCTGATAGAAATGAGGTAAAACGGATTTAAGTTTGACTGCATTAAAGTCCCCGTGCACTAGGAGCGCCGCTTCTGGATGAGTATTTTCTTCTTCGCTTATGGCCTTATACAGCTGGTTGAGTGAAGTCTTAGTGCCAGCATCAGTTTGTGGTGGTAAATAGAAAGCTACAAATAATATAGATGACAACTCTCTTGGTGGATAGTGTGGTCTTCAGCTTATCATAAGGTACTCTACCTCAGGCAAGCCCTACATGAAAATATTTACCGTGTTCTATATTATCCGTGTTGTCATTCAGCCACAACTCGGTGAAATATAAGATATTACAGTTTTTAATGTTCCGTTGGTAATATAATCTTGATCGTAGGTCATCTATTTTATTTTCCAATGATTGCACATTGGCCAATAGAACGGATGGCAGTGGGGGTTTACTCACTCGCCTATGAATTCTCAGAAGGCAGCCCGACCTCCGCCCCTTTTTCTCCGTCTTTTCTTCATGCAAATAAATGACGGGGATTTGGGCCCGTTCCATAGAAAGTAGCATTTCCTTCGAGTCGGACTCGTTAAAGTAAAAATTGTCTTCCAGTTTGAGGTGAGTAATCGTTGTTTTGATGTCCTGAAGTTATTTTCAGTCATACAACATTATGAGCAGCAACATTATGTACAAAATAAGTAAAAAAATAAGTTTCAAACAATGCAAAAAAACCTAACAAAATAGCATAATGGCTTAGGAGCATGTAAAACGTCAGCCATCCCCTCCAGCTCTGTTCTACTACATTGGTGGTGATGATGGTGGTAGTGGTGGTGGTGGGGATGCTGGTGGTGGTACTGGTGGTGGTGGTGGTGGTGGGGATGCTGGTGGTGGTGGTGATGGTAGTGGTGGTGGTAGTGGTGGTGGTGGTGGGGATGCTGCTGGTGGTGGTGGTAATAGTGGTGGTAATGATGGTGGTGGTGGTGGTGGTGGTGGTAGTGGTGGTGGTGGTAATGATGGTGGTGGTGGTGGTGGTGGTAGTGGTGGTGGTGGTGGTAATGGTGGTGGTGGTAGTGGTGGTGGGGATTCTGGTGGTGGTAGTGGTGGTGGTGGTGGTAATAGTGGTGGTAATGATGGTGGTGGTAGTGGTGGTAGTGGTGGGGATGCTGGTGGTGGTGGTGGTGGTGGAAGTGGTGGTGGTGGTGGTAATGATGGTGGTGGTGGTGGTGGTGGGGATGCTGGTGGTGGTAGTGGTGCTACTGATGGTGGTGGGGATGCTGGTAATGGTGGTAGTAGTGGTGGTAGTGATGATGGTAGTGGTGGTGGTGGTGGGGATGGTGGTAGTGGTGGTGGTGGTGGGGATGGTGGTAGTGGTGGTGGGAGTGGTGGTGGGGATTCTGGTGGTGGTAGTGGGCTGGTGGTGGTAATAGTGATGGTAATGATGGTGGTGGTAGTGGTGGTAGTGGTGGGGATGCTGGTGGTGGTGGTGGAAGTGGTGGTGGTGGTGGTAATGATGGTGGTGGTGGTGGTGGGGATGCTGGTGGTGGTAGTGGTGCTACTGATGGTGGTGGGGATGCTGGTGGTGGTGGTGATGGTAGTGGTGGTGGTAGTGGTGGTGGTGGTGGGGATGCTGCTGGTGGTGGTGGTAATAGTGGTGGTAATGATGGTGGTGGTGGTGGTGGTAATGATGGTGGTGGTGGTGGTGGTGGTAGTGGTGGTGGTGGTGGTAATTGTGGTGGTGGTAGTGGTGGTGGGGATTCTGGTGGTGGTAGTGGTGGTGGTGGTGGTAATAGTGGTGGTAATGATGGTGGTGGTAGTGGTGGTAGTGGTGGTAGTGGTGGGGATGCTGGTGGTGGTGGTGGTGGTGGAAGTGGTGGTGGTGGTGGTAATGATGGTGGTGGTGGGGATGCTGGTGGTGGTAGTGGTGCTACTGATGATGGTGGGGATGCTGGTAATGGTGGTAGTAGTGGTGGTAGTGATGATGGTAGTGGTGGTGGTGGTGGTGTGGATGGTGGTAGTGGTGTTGGTGGTGGGGATGGTGGTAGTGGTGGTGGTAGTGGTGGTGGGGATTCTGGTGGTGGTAGTGGTGGTGGTGGTGGTAATAGTGATGGTAATGATGGTGGTGGTAGTGGTGGTAGTGGTGGGGATGCTGGTGGTGGTGGTGGTGGAAGTGGTGCTGGTGGTGGTAATGATGGTGGTGGTGGTGGTGGGGATGCTGGTGGTGGTAGTGGTGCTACTGATGGTGGTGGGGATGCTGGTAATGGTGGTAGTAGTGGTGGTAGTGATGATGGTAGTGGTGGTGGTGGTGGGGATGGTGGTAGTGGTGGTGGTGGTGGGGATGGTGGTAGTGGTGGTGGTGGTGGTGGTGTGGATGGTGGTGGTGGTGGGGATGGTGGTGGTGTTGGTGGTGATGATGGTGGTGGTGGTGGGGATGGTGGTAGTGGTGGTGGTGGGGATGGTGGTAGTGGTGGTGGTGGTAGTGGTGATGTTGGTGATGATAATTATGGTAGTGATGGTAGTCGTGGTGATGATGGTGGTAGTGGTGGTGGTGGTGGTAGTGGTGGTGGTGGTAGTGGTGGGGATGGTGGTGATGATGGTGGTGGTGGGGATGGTGGTGATGATGGTGTTAGTGGTGGTGGTGGTGGTGGTAGTGGTGATGATGGTGGTGATGATGGTGGTAGTGGTGGTGGTGGTGGTGGTAGTGGTGGTGGTGGTGGTGGTGGTGATGATGGTGGTGGTGGTGATTATGGTGGTGGTGGTGATGGTGGTGGTTGGGATGGTGGTGATGATGGTGGTAGTGATGATGGTGGTGGTGGTGGGGGTGGTAGTGGTGGTAATGATTGTGGCGGTGGTGGTAGTGGTGGTGGTGGTGGTGGGGCTGGAGTTAGTGGTGCTAATAATGGTGGTGGGGATGCTGTAATGGTGGTAGTAGTGGTGGTGGTGGAGATGGTGGTAGTGGTGGTGGTGGGGGGGTGGTGGTAGTGGTGGTGGTGGTGGGGATGGTGGTAGCAGTGGTGGTGGTGGTAGTGGGGTGGTGGTGGTGGGGATGGTGGTAGTGGTGGTGGTGGGGATGGTGGTGGTGTTGGTGATGATGGTGGTGGTGGTGGTGGTGGTGGTAGTGGTGGTGGTGGTTGTGGTGATGGTGGTAGTGGTGGTGGTGGTGGTAGTGGTGGTAGTGGTAGTGGTGGGGATTGTGGTGATGATGGTGGTGGTGGGGATGGTGGTGATGATCGTGTTAGTGGTGGTGGTGGTAGTGGTGATGATGGTGGTGGTTGGGATGGTGGTGATGATGGTGGTAGTGGTGGTGGTGGTGGTAGTGGTGGTGATGATGGTGGTGGTGGTGGTAGTGGTGGGGATGGTGGTGGGGATGGTGATGATGGTGGTAGTGGTGGTGGTGGTGGTGGTGGTAGTGATGATGATTATGGTAGTGGTGGTGGTGGTGGTGGTGATGGTGGTGGTGGTGGTGGGGATGAGGATAGTGGTGGTGGTTATGATGGTGGTGGTGGTGATGATGGTGGCAGTGGTGGTGGTGGTGGGGATGATGGTGGTAGTGGTGGTGGTGATGATGGTGGTGGTAGTGATGGTGGTGGTCATTATGATTATGGTAGTGGTGGTGGTGATGATGGTGGTAATGATTGTGGTCGTGGTGGTGGTGGTGGTGGTGATGATGGTGGTAGTGATGGTGGTGATGATGGTGGTGGTAGTGATGGTGGTGGTCAATATGATTATGGTAGTGGTGGTGGTGATGATGGTGGTTGTGATTGTGGTCGTGGTGGTGGTGGTCGTGGTGGTGGTAGTGATGGTGGTGGTAATTCTAGGAATTGAGATAAAGACGCTGCGATCATCATGTCCTTGATGGAGATGTTGTTATGCATTGGGCGACGGCTCACAGACACTCACTACCAAGTTCCGAACTTCCTCTGGAAGCAACGTCAGCACAAGAACTGTTCGTCGAGAGCTTCATGAAATGGGTTTCCTTGGTCGAGCAGCTTCACATAAGCCTAAGATCACCATGTGCAATGCCTAACGTCGGCTGGAGTGGTGTAAAGCTTGCAGCCATTTGACTCTGGAGCAGTGGAAACATGTTCTCCAGAGTGATGTATCACACTTCACCATCTGGCAGTTTGATGGACGAATCTGGGTTTAGTGGATGCCAGGAGAACGCTACCTGCCTGAATGCATAGTGCCAAATGTAAAGTTTGGTGGAGGAGGAATAATGGTCTGGGGCTGTTTTTCATGGTTCGGGATAGGCCTCTTAGTTCCAGTGAAGAGAAATGTGAACACTACAGTATACAATGACATTCTAGACGATTCTGTACTTCCAACTGTGTGGCCCTTTCCTGCTACAGCATGACAATGCTCCTGTGCACAAAGCGAGGTCCATACAGAAATGTTTTTTCGAGAGAAAGAACTTGACTGGCCTGCACAGAGCCCTAATCTCAACCCCATCGAACACCTTTGGGATGAATTGGAACGCCGACTGTGAGCCAGGCCTAATCGCCCAACATCAGTGCCCGATCTCACTAATGCTCTTGTGGTTGAATGGAAGCAAGTCCTCACAGCAATGTTCCAACATCTAGTGGAAAGCATTCCCAGAAGAATGGAGACTGTTGTAGCAGAAAAGGGGGGACCAACTCCATATTAATGCCCATGATTTTGGAATGAGATGTTCGACGAGCAGGTGTTCAAATACTTTTGGTCATGTAGTGTACGTCTCTGTACACAAAACACGTCCTCTAGAATCTATATATACAGTACCAGTCAAAAGTTTGGACACACCTACTATTTTCTACATTGTAGAATAATGATGAAGACATCAAAACTATGAAATAACACATAAGGAATCATATAGTAACCAAGAAAGTGTTAAACAAATCAAAATATATTTTATATTTCATATATTTTCAAAGTAGCCACCCTTTGGCTTGATGACAGCTTTGCACACTCTTGGCATTCTCTCAACCAGCTTCATGAGCTAGTCACCTGGAATATATTTCAATTAACAGGTGTGCCTTAAAAGTTAATTTACGGTATTTGTTTCATTCTTAATGTGTTTGAGCCAATCAGTTGGGTTGTGACAAGGTAGCGGTGGTAAACAGAAGATAGCCCTATTTGGTAAAAGACCAAGTCCATATTATGGCAAGAACAGCTAAATAAAGCCAAGAGAATCGACAGTCCATCATTACTTTAAGACATGAAGGTCAGTCAATCCAGAAAATTCGAACTTTGAAAGTTTCTTCAAGTGCAGACGCAAAAACCATCAAGCGCTATGATGAAACTGGCTCTCATGAGAACCTCCACAGGAAAGGAAGACCCAGAATTACCTCTGCTGCAGAGGATAAGTTCATTTGAGTTAACTGCACCTCAGATTGCAGCCCAAATAAATGCTTCACAGAGTTCAAGTAACAGACACATCTCAACCTTAACTCTTCAGAGGAGACTGTGTGAATCAGGCCTTCATGGTCGAATTGTTGCAAAGAAACCACTACTAAAGGACACCAATAATAAGAAGAGACTTGCTTGGGCCAAGAAACACGAGCAGTGGACATTAGACTGGTGGAAATCTGTCCTTTGGTCTGATGAGTCCAAATTTTTGATTTTTGGTTCCAACCACTGTGTCTTTGTGAGATGCAGAGTAAGTGAATGGATGATCTCCGCATGTGTGGTTCCCATGGTGAAGCATGGAGGAGGAGTTGTGATGGTGTGGGGGTGCTTTTCTGGTGACACTGTCTGTGATTTATTCAGAATTCAAGCCACACTTAACCAGCATGGCTACCACAGCATTCTGCAGTGATATGCCATCCCATTTGGTTTGTGCTTAGTGGGACTATCATTTGTTTTTCAACAGGACAAGTACCCAAAACACACCTCCAGCCTGTGTAAGGGCTATTTGACCAAGAAGGAGAGTAATGGAGTGCTGCAACAGATGACCTGGCCTCCACAATCACCCAACTTAAACCCAATTGAGATGGTTTGGGATGAGTTGGACCACAGATTGAAGGAAAAGCAGCCAACAAGTGCTCAGCATATGTGGGAACTCTTTCAAGACTATTGGAAAATCATTCTTCATTAAGCTGGTTGAGATTATACCAAGAGTGTGCAAGTCTGTCATCAAGGCAAAGGTTGGCTACTTTGAAAAACATAATACATTTGTTTAACACTTTTTTGGTTGTTACATGATTCCATGTGTTATTTCATAGTTTTGATGTCTTCACTATTGTCCTACAACTTAGAAAATAGTAAAAATAAATATAAACCCGTGAATGAGTAGGTGTGTCCAGACTTTTGACTGGACCTGTGCATACTGCATGTAAGTTAGAGGTTAAAGTCTCGCTCCTCGCTTAGTGTCTGTCATTGGGATAGATCCTATACTGAGGCTCCTCTATACGAGATATAACAACATACCTTTCCTTCTGCATATTATCTCCCTCCCTTAACTCCTTCCTTCCTTCCTTCCTTCTTTCCTTCTTTCCTTCCTTCCTTCCTTCCTTCCTTCCTTCCTTCCTTCCTTCCTTCCTTCCTTCCTTCCTTCCTTCCTTCCTTCCTTCCTTCCTTCCTTCCTTCCTTCCTTCCTTCCTTCCTTCCTTCCAACCTCCTTTTCTCCCTCCCATACCCTGTTGTCACAGCGCCAGTCCCCTGTTTGGCCGAGGTGGTGCATTTCCATCTCATTCATCAGTTAAAGACAGATAATCAGAAAGTCATTAGGGTAGCTTGACACCAGCGCTTGGCCCGGGAAGACAGAGTAATTGAGCACCGCAGAAGGGAAGAAAGCAGACACAGCCAAGACCAAGCTATAATGAAGGAGAGGAGAGGAGGAAGAGAAAGGGAGAGAGAGAGGGGTGGAGAGAGGGGGGCGTAGGGACGCGAGAGGGAGGAGGAGAGGAAGGAGAGGGGTAGAGAGAGGGGAAGAAATGGTGGAAGAGAGGGAGAGGGATACATTAAAGGGGTTAGACTGAGGGAACGAGGGAAAACTAGAAAGATAGACACAGAGAGACAGGTGGATTGGAAGAGAGATGAGAGAGACAGACAGACAGAGAGAGGAAGAGACAGAATGATAGACAGGTAAATACAGACAAAAAGAGAGAGGAAGAGACAGAACGATAGACAGGTAAATACAGACAGACAGAGAGAGGAAGAGACAGAATGATAGACAGGTAAATACAGACAGACAGAGAGAGGAAGAGACAGAACGATAGACAGGTAAATACAGACAGACAGAGAGAGGAAGAGACAGAATGATAGACAGGTAAATACAGACAGACAGAGAGAGGAAGAGACATAACGATAGGTAAATACAGACAGACAGAGAGAGGAAGAGACATAACGATAGGGAAATACAGACAGACAGAGAGAGGAAGAGAGAGAACGATAGACAGGTAAATACAGACAGACAGGCAGATAAAGTATGTAGAGAATGTAGACTCAGTGGTAAAAGGTTATGTTCATTTTAAAGGTGTAGACTCAGTGGTAAAAGGTTATCTTCATTTTAAAGGTGTAGACTCAGTGGTAAAAGGTTATGTTCATTTTAAAGGTGTAGACTCAGTGGTAAAAGGTTATCTTCATTTTAAAGGTGTAGACTCAGTGGTAAAAGGTTATGTTCATTTTAAAGGTGTAGACTCAGTGGTGTAGACTCAGTGGTAAAAGGTTATGTTCATTTTAAAGTTGTAGACTCAGTGGTAAAAGGTTATGTTCATTTTAAAGATGTAGACTCAGTGGTAAAAGGTTATGTTCATTTTAAAGGTATAGACTCAGTGGTAAAAGGTTATGTTCATTTTAAAGGTGTAGACTCAGTGGTAAAAGGAGATGTGGAGGAGAAAGAATGCAAAGTACAAGTAAAGCCCTGCCTGAGTCATCAGATACAGGATGTTTCTCCTGGAAATTGCTCACCCACCTTTCTCCAAACAGAAAAGAAAGTCCAATTTCATTTCTTCTTCTCCATCTCCTCCAGCCAGGCGAACACACAGAGCTGTGTTTTGTTAGACTGGTGGCATTTTGTCCATTTGTTGGTGGAGCTCTTCTCTTTTTTGTCCTGTTATTTCATCAACAGCTCCCCTATCTGTCCATCTCACCTCAGAACAGAATCAGCATACTCTGAGGGAATGTGTACGGTGGAGACTTGGTCTGGACTCTCCACCGTAGTCGCACCGATGGAAACTCCTATGCACCTACCTGAGCACTCCCTCGACCACTCCGTTAGAGCCCTCTGCCCCCACGAAATCTGGGGGTTGTGTGTGGCTAGCCAGGGGATTCCCAGTACCACTGGAAACGCTGGGGAGTCAATGATGAACAGGCTGATACGCTCCACATGACCCCCCCACGTCTGCATAACCAGTGGCACGGTGACCTCCCCTACTTGGCCTGACCCTAGCGGTCCACTATCTAGGGCGTGCACGGGGAAGGGGTGGTCCAGCTGAACCCGGGGAATCCCTAACCTCTTAGCTAACCCATGGTCCATAAAACTCCCAGCTGCACCTGAATCGACTAGCGCCTTATACTGGAAGTGAGGGGAAAAATTAGGAAAACAAACGGAGGTGTACAAGTGGTCGACAGGGGGCTCTGGGTGTGGCTGGTGCGGACTCACCTGGGGGGTCGAAGCAGTGCTCTGCCTGCCCTCCAAACTCCCGGAGGGACCTCTCCAGCACCGGTCCACAGTGTGTCCTCTGCGCCCACATCGGGTGCAGGAGAGACCCCCCCCTCCGGTCCTCCTCGATGCAGCCCCCCCTATCTCCATGGGCTGTGGAGCGGGAGGATACTTTTTTATACTTTTTTCTAAAAACTCAACCTCAAAACACTCTCCTGCAACCCACCTCACCAATTAAAAAAAAAAAGTATTATTTACCTCAAATCTGAAATCCACAACAGAAGCTAGCCAGCGGTTACCCAGAGGTTGGCCAGTTCACTGGCTAATGTTGGAGTTCAGCTAGCCACGGTTGGCGGTCATCAGCTATCCCTTAGCTCGAAAAGCTATCGCCAGTTTTGTACAGCGCGACTCAGACCAGAGCATACCGGACCTATTTTCTCTCCATATCCCCGGATTTCTACCGCAGGCTCTGGAAATTTACACCTGGATCTTGCAGCTAGCTAGCTGCTACCTGAGTGACTATTGGCAAACGTCGGTCCCGGAGCTAACATCAATTATTCCGGAGCTAGCCAGCTGAAGAGATCCATCAGCCACTCCTAGGCTACAATCACCTATCCGAACCCATTTTACTGCCGATGCGGAGCCCCATCGGGCCTTCACGACTGGACCACCGACGTTATCTGCCCGAGGGAGTTATCCAACTGGCCCCTCCGTTGCGACGTAACCTGAACGCCCATCAGTGGCCCGCTAATCGTTAGCTGTCTTATCGGCTGCTATCTGAATAGGTCTACCGGACAATTTTCTTGGGCCACTATAACTATAACTATTTTGGCAATTGGACTGGTCCCCCTTACCACACGGAACCCCACTAATCTACCGATGGAAACGCAGTTGGTGGCTAAAAACAAACCTCCCTCCATCTTCCGCCAGCTAGCTGCTAACTATGGCCAGGCTAGCTGTCTGAATCTCACGGGACCCTTATGATCACTCGGCTAAACATGCCTCTCCTTAATGTCAATATGCCTTGTCCATTGCTGTTCTGGTTAGTGTTTATTGGCTTATTTCACTGTAGAGCCTCTAGCCCTGCTCATTATACCTTATCCAACCTTTCAGTTCCACTACCCACACATGCTATGCCATCTTCTGGTTTCAATGATGTTTCTAGAGACAATATCTCTCATCATCACTAAATGCCTAGGTTTACCTCCACTGTATTCACATCCTACCATACCTTTGTCTGTACATTATACCTTGAAGCTATTTTATCGCCCCCAGAAACCTGCTCCTTTTACTCTCTATTCTGGACATCATAGACGACCAATTCTCATAGCTTTTAGCAGTACCCTTATCCTACTCCTCCTCTGTTC
Organism: Salmo salar; assembly: GCF_965601325.2. NCBI lineage: Eukaryota > Metazoa > Chordata > Actinopteri > Salmoniformes > Salmonidae > Salmo > Salmo salar. The sequence continues at coordinate 16,315,005 of NC_138295.1, forward strand.
TTCTGGTGATGTAGAGGTGAATCCAGGCCCTGCACTGCCTAGCTCCACTCCTATTCCCCAGGCGCTCTCTTTTGATGACTTCTGTAACCGTAATAGCCTTGGTTTCATGCATGTTAACATTAGAAGCCTTCTCCCTAAGTTTGTTTTATTCACTGCTTTAGCACACTCTGCCAACCCGGATGTCCTAGCCGTGTCTGAATCCTGGCTTAGGAAGTCTACCAAAAACTCTGAAATCTTCATCCCTAACTACAACATTTTCAGACAAGATAGAACGTCCAAAGGGGGCGGTGTTGCAATCTACTGCAGAGATAACCTGCAGAGTTCTGTCCTACTATCCAGGTCTTTACCCAAAAAATTTGAACTTCTACTTTTAAAAATCCATCTCTCTAAAAACAAGTCTCTCACTGTTGCCGCCTGCTATAGACCACCCTCTGCCCCCAGCTGTGCTCTGGACACCATATGTAAATTGATTGCCCCCATCTATCTTCAGAGCTCGTGCTGCTAGGTGACCTAAACTGGGACATGCTTAACTTAGGGACAGACGTTCCGCTAGTGGAACGCCTCACCAATATCCAATGGTATAGCGTGGCGCGAAATACAAATACCTAAAAAAAAAAAACATTTCAATTTCTCAAACATATGACTATTTTACACCATTTTAAAGACAAGACTCTCCTTTATCTAACCACATTGTCCGATTTCAAAAAGGCTTTACAGCGAAAGCAAAACATTAGATTATGTCAGGAGAGTACCCAGCAAAAAATATTCACAGAGCCATTTTCAAAGCAAGCATATATGTCACAAAAACCCAAACCACAGCTAAATGCAGCACTAACCTTTGATGATCTTCATCAGATGACACTCCTAGGACATTATGTTATACAATACATGCCTGTTTTGTTCAATCAAGTTCATATTTATATCAAAAAACAGCTTTTTACATTAGCATGTGATGTTCAGAACTAGCATACCCACCGCAAACTTCCGGTGAATTTACTAAATTACTCACGATAAACGTTGACAAAAAAACATAACAATTATTTTAAGAATTATAGATACAGAACTCCTTTAGCAATCGCGGTGTCAGATTTTAAATTAGCTTTTCAGTGAAAGCACATTTTGCAATATTCTGAGTACATAGCCCGGCCATCATGGCTAGCTAATTTGACACCCACCAAGTTTGGCCCTCACCAAAGTCAGATTTACTATTAGAAAAATTGGATTACCTTTGCTGTTCTTCGTCAGAATGCACTCCCAGGACTTCTACTTCAACAACAAATGTTGTTTTTGTTCGAAATAATCCATAGTTACATCCAAATAGCTCCGTTTTGTTCGTGCGTTCAAGTCACTATCCGAAGGGTGACGTGCGGGCTCATTTCGTGACAAAGATTTTCAAAATATTCCATTACCGTACTTCGAAGCATGTCAAACACTGTTTAAAATCTATTTTTATGCAATTTTTCTCGTAAAATAGCGATAATATTCCAACCGGGCGACATTGTATTCATTCAAACACTGAAAGAAAAACATGGAGTCATCTCGTGCACGCGCGATCCAGTGTCATTGTTCTCAGCAGGACCACTCACAAAAACTCCTGCTGTTTTTCACCCAGAGACTGGAGAGCTCTCAAGAATATTTGTTGGTCCGTGGTGTGTAATGAGGAGATATCAGACATTGCACTTGACACATTTATGAAATTGCTTATCCCAGTTACTAATAAGCACGCACCCATTAAGAAAATTACTGTAAAAACTGTTAAATCCCCGTGGATTGATGAGGAATTGAAAAATTGTATGGTTGGGAGGAATGAGGAAAAAGGAATGGCAAATAGGTTTGGCTGCACAACCGATTGGCAAACGTACTGCAAATGGAGTAATCATGTGTCTAACCCGAATAAAAAGAAGAAGAAACCACACTATGAAACAAAGTTAAATGACATAAAGAATGACAGTAAAAAGCTTTGGAGCACCTTCAATGACGTTTGGGAGAAAAGGGCAAACTCAGCTCCATCATTCATTGAATCAGATGGCTCATTCATTACAAAACTGACTGTTATTGCCAACTACTTTAATGATTGTTTCATTGGCAAGTTTAGCACATTTAGGCATGACATGCCAGCAACAAATGCTGACACTACTGTACACATCCAAGTATATCTGACCAAATTATGAAATACAATAATCCTCATTTCGAATTCTGTAAAGTGAGTCTGGAAGAGGTGAAAAAATGATTTTCAATTTAAGCCTACTAGAAAACGTGTGCCCTCAGGCATGAAGGGAAACAAAAGTCATTCCTCTACCTAAGAACAGTAAAGCCCCCTTTACTGACTCAAATAGCCAACCAATCAGTCTGTTACCAATCCCTAGTAAAGTTTTGGAAAAAATGTGTGTTTGACCAGCTGCAATGATATTTTACAGTAAGCAAATTAACAACAGACTTTCAGCGCACTTATAGGGAAAGACATTCAACAAGCACAGCACTTACACAAATGACTGATGATTGGCTGAGAAAATTTGACGATAAAAAGATTGTGGTGGCTGTTTTGTTAGACTTCAGTGCAGCTTTTGACATTATCGATCATAGTCTGCTGCTGGAAAAACATATGTGTTATGGCTTTACACCCCCTGCTACTGTGGATGAAGAGTTACCTGTCTAACAGAACACAGAGGGTGTTCTTTAATGGAAGCCTCTACAACATAATCCAGGTAGAATCAGGAATACCCCAGGGCAGCTGTCTAGCTGTCTAGAGCAAAGCCAGTGTGTCTATGTATGCGGATGACTCAACACTATACACGTCAGCTACTACAGCGAGTGGAATGACTGCAACATTTAACAAAGAGCTGCAGATAGTTTCAAGGATTAAGTTAGTCCTAAATATTTTTAAAACTGAAAGCACTGTATTTGGGACAGATCATTCACTAAACCCTAAAGCTCAACTGAATCCTGTAATAAATTATGTGGACATTGGAGGTACACAGAGAGCAAACATAAATAACATGCATGTCAATCTCTCCTGGCTCAAAGTAGAGGAGAGATTGACTTCATCACTATTTGTATTTGTGAGAGGTATTGACATGCTGAATGCACCTAGCTGTCTGTTTACATGACTAGCACACAGCTCAGACACCCATTCGTACACCACAAGACAGGCCACCAGAGGTCTCTTCAGTCCAGACAGACTGTGGGAGGAGCACAGTACTACATAGAGCCATGACTACATGGAACTCTATTCCAAATCAAGTAACTTATGCAAGCAATAAAATTTGGTTTAAAAAACAGATACAAATACACCTTATAGAACAGCGGGGACTGTGAAGCAACACAAAAATAGGCACAGACACATGCATACACACACACACACACGATAACATACATACTATACACACACGTACACATGAACTACGCACTACTGACACACATACACATTAATTGTGGAAAGAAGAGCGGCGTCTGGTAAGACAAGGGGTGACGGACTAGAAAGACGGCTCAGGAGAACAAGGCTGAAGTTTTATGTATTCCTAACCAATTGTGTTTTTTGTTCATTTCTTTGCGTTGTTTGTAAGTTATTTTTTTACTTATTTTGTACATAATGTTGCAGCTACTGTCTCTTATGACCCGAAAATAACAGAAATGCGATTACTCACCACAGACTGGCAGAATCCTTTTTTTCCTTTAACAAGTCCGACGAACCCGACGTGAATGATATACTGCGTTCCCGGGAACAGGCCCAGATCCCCGTCATTTGCGTGAAGAGAAGGCGGAGAAAAAAGGGGCCTGAGGGCGGGCTGCCTTCTGAAAATTCATGGGCGAACGAATAAACCCTCACTTCCTTCCATTCTGCTAGCAAACATGCAATCTTTGGAAATAAAATCGATGACCTACGCGGAAGATTAAACTACCAACGTGACATTCAAAACTGTAATATCTTATGCTTCAGGGAGTCGTGGTTGAACGACAACATTATCAACATACAGCTGGCTGGTTATACGATGTATCAGCAGGATAGAACAGCTGCGTCTGGTAAGACAAGGGGCGGCGGACTATGTATTTTTGTCAACAACAGCTGGTGCACGATATCTAAGGAAGTCTCAAGGTTTTGCTCGCCTGAGATAGAGTATATCATGATACCCCGTAGACCACACAATCTACTTAAGAGAGTTTTCATCTGCATTTTTCGTTACATACCACCACAGACTGATGCTGGCACTAAGACCGCACTGAATGAGCTGTATTCCGACATAAGCAAACAGGAAAATTCTCACCCAGAGGTGGCGCTCCAAGTACAGGGTGGCCGGTAGCCTAGTGGTTAGAGCGTTGGACTACTAACCGAAAGGTTGCAAGATTGAATCCCTGAGCTGACAAGGTAAACATCTGTTGTTCTGACCCTGAACAAGGCAGTTAACCCATTGTTACTAGGCCATCATTGAAAATAAAATAAAAAATTCTTATCTAACTTGCTGAGTTAAATAAAGGTAAAATAAAAATACAAAAAACGTAGCAGGCAACTTTAATGCAGGGAAACTTAAATCTATCTTACCAAATTTACATCAGCATGTTAAATGTCTAACCAGAGGGAAAAAACAACTCTGGACCACCTTTACTCCACACACAGAGATGCAAACAAAGCTCTCACGCCATTTGGAAAATCTGACCATAATTCGATCCTCCTGATTCCTGCTTACAAGCAAAAATAAAAGCAGGAAGCACCAGTGACTCGATCAATAAAAAAGTGGTCAGATGAAGCAGATGCTAAGCTACAGGACTGTTTTTCTAGCACAGACTGTAATATGTTCCGGGATTCCTCCAATGGCATTGAGGAGTACACCACATCAGTCATTGGCTTCATCAATAAGTGTATCGATGACATCGTCCCCACAGTGCCATACGTACATACCCCAACCAGAAGCCATGGATTACAGGCAACAGCCGCACTGAGCTAAAGGCTAGAGCTGCTGCTTTCAAGGAGCAGTACCCTAACCCGGAAGCTTATAAGAAACCCTGCTATGCCCTCCGACGAACCATCAAACAGGCAAAGCATCTATAGAGGACTAAGATCGAATCGTACTACACTGGCTCTGATGCTCGTTGGATGTGGAAGGACTTGCAAACCATTACAGACTTCAAAAGGAAGCACAGCCGAGAGCTGCCCAGTGACACGAGCCTACCAGATGAGCTAAACTACTTCTATGCTCGCTTCGAGGCAAATAATACTGAAACATACATGAGAGCACCAGCTGTTCTGGAAGACTGTGTGATCACGCCCTCCGCAGCCGATGTGAGTAAGACCTTTAACCTCTTACATCTAGACGTTCCGCTAGCGGAACACCTGCTCCAATATCCAATGATAGGCGTGGCGCGAATTACAAATTCCTCAAAAATACAAAAACTTCAATTTTTCAAACATATGACTATTTCACAGCATTTTAAAGATAAGACTCTCCTTTATCCTCTCTAGGCTAGGCGGGACGAATTCGTCCCACCTACGTAACAGCCACTGCTATCCTGTGGCGCGATTTTCAAAACCTTAAAAATCCTATTACTTCAATTTCTCAAACATATGACTATTTTACAGCCATTTAAAGACAAGACTCTCGTTAATCTAACCACACTGTCCGATTTCAAAAAGGCTTTACAACGAAAGCAAAACATTAGATTATGTCAGCAGAGTACCAAGCCAGAAATAATCAGACACCCATTTTTCAAGCCAGCATATAATGTCACCAAAACCCAGAAGACAGCTAAATGCAGCACTCACCTTTGATGATCTTCATCAGATGACAACCCTAGGACATTATGTTATACAATACATGCATGTTTTGTTCAATCAAGTTCATATTTATATCAAAAACCAGCTTTTTACATTAGCATGTGACGTTCAGAACTAGCATACCCCCCGCAAACTTCCGGGGAATTCGCTAACATTTTACTAAATTACTCACGATAAACGTTCACAAAAAGCATAACAATTATTTTAAGAATTATAGATACAGACCTCCTCTATGCACTCGATATGTCCGATTTTAAAATAGCTTTTTGGTGAAAGCACATTTTGCAATATTCTAAGTACATAGCCCAGGCATCACGGGCTCGCTATTTAGACACCCGGCAAGTTTAGCACTCACCATAATCATATTTACTATTATAAAAGTTTGATTACCTTTTGTTGTCTTCGTCAGAATACACACCCAGGACTGCTACTTCAATAACAAATGTTGGTTTGGTCCAAAATAATCCATCGTTATATCCGAATAGCGGCGTTTTGTTCGTGCGTTCCAGACACTATCCGAAATAGTAAAGAAGTGTCGCGCGAATGGCGCAATTCGTGACAATAAAATTCTAAGTATTCCATTACCGTACTTCGAAGCATGTCAACCGCTGTTTAAAATCAATTTTTACGACATTTTTCTCGTAGAAAAGCGATAATATTCCGACAGGGAATCTCCTTTTCGGCAAACAGAGGAAAAAATCCCAAAGGCGGGGGCGGTCGGGGTCACGCGCATAAGCCAGTGTCCCTTGATCGGCCACTTGAGAAAGGCGATAATGTGTTTCAGCCTGGGGCTGGAATGACGACATTCTGTTTTTTCCCGGGCTCTGAGCGCCTATGGACGACGTGGGAAGTGTCACGTTAGAGCAGAGATCCTTAGTAAATGATAGAGATGGAAAACAAGTTCAAGAAATGGTCAGACAGGCCACTTCCTGTAAAGGAATCTCTCAGGTTTTGACCTGCCATTTGAGTTCTGTTATACTCACAGACACCATTCAAACAGTTTTAGAAAATTTAGGGTGTTTTCTATCCATATGTAATAAGTATATGCATATTCTAGTTACTGGGTAGGAGTGGTAACCAGATTAAATCGGGTATGTTTTTTATCCAGCCGTTTCAATACTGCCCCCTAGCCCTAACAGGTTAACTAACCACACTGTCCGATTTCAAAAAGGCTTTACAGCGAAAGCAAAACATTAGATTATGTCAGCAGAGTACCAAGCCAGAAATAATCAGACACCCATTTTTCAAGCTAGCATATAATGTCACAAAAACCTAGAAGACAGCTAAATGCAGCACTAACCTTTGATGATCTTCATCAGATGACACACCTAGGACATTATGTTATACAATACATGCATGTTTTGTTCAATCAAGTTCATATTTATATCAAAAAACAGCTTTTTACATTAGCATGTGACGTTCAGAACCCGCAAACTTCCGGGGAATTTGCTAACAATTTACTAAATTACTCACGATAAACGTTCACAAAAAGCATAACAATTATTTTAAGAATTATAGATACATAACTCCTCTATTCACTCGATATGTCCGATTTTAAAATAGCTTTTTGGTGAAAGCACATTTTGCAATATTCTAAGTACATAGCCCAGGCATCATGGGCTAGCTATTTAGACACCCGGCAAGTTTAGCACTCACCAATATCAGATTTACTATTATAAAAGTTTGATTACCTTTTGTTGTCTTCGTCAGAATGCACTCCCAGGACTGCTACTTCAATAACAAATGTTGGTTTGGTCCAAAATAATCCATCGTTATATCCGAATAGCGGCGTTTTGTTCAGGCGTCCCAGACACTATCCGAATGGTAAAGAAGGGTCGCGCGCATGGCGCAATTCGTGACAAAAAAAATCTAAATATTCCATTACCGTACTTCGAAGCATGTCAACCGCTGTTTAAAATCCATTTTTATGCCATTTTTCTCGTAAAAAAGCGATAATATTCCAACCGGGAATGTCCATTTAGCTAAACAGAGGAATGAAAACAAACCTTTCGGTCGACGCAGGCACGAGCCTGAGTCTCACAGTACTGTAACCAGCCACTACCCAAACGCGCTACTTTGTTTCAGCCAGAGCCTGCAAAGCCACGATTCTGCTTTTTGCCGCCTTCTGAGAACCTATGGCAGCCGTAGGAAGTGTCACGGGACAGCTAAGATCCTCACTCTTCAATAAACAGAGACAAGAAGAACGACACCTTGTCAGACAGGCCACTTCCTGCATGAAATGTTCTCAGGTTTTTGCCTGCCATATGAGTTCTGTTATACTCACAGACACCATTCAAACAGTTTTAGAAACTTTAGGGTGTTTTCTATCCAAAGCCAATAATTATATGCATATTCTAGTTACTGGGCAGGAGTAGTAACCAGATTAAATCGGGTACGTTTTTTATCCAGCCGTGAAAATACTGCCCCCTAGCCATAACAGGTTAAACAGGTCAACATTCTCAAGGCCGCAGGCATGAAACGGATTACCAGGACTTGTACGGCGAGCATGCACTGTCCAACTGGCAAGTGTAGTGAAGCAAGTTGAGAGCTTCTATTTCCTTGGTGTCCACATCACCAACAAACTAACATGGTCCAAGCACACCAAGACAGTCGTGAAGAGGGCACGACAAAACCTATTCCCCCCAGGAGACTGAAAAGATTTGGCATGGGTCCTCAGATCCTCAAAAGGTTCTACAGCTGCACCATCGAGAGCATCCTGACTGGTTGCATCACTGCCTGGTATGGCAATTCCTTGGCCTCCGACCGCAAGGCACTCAGAGGGTAGTGCATACGGCCCAGTACATCACTGGGGCCAAGCTTCCTGCCATCCAGGTCCTCTATACCAGGCAGTGTCAGAGGAAGGCCCTAAAAATTGTCAAAGACTCCAGCCACCCTTGTCATTGACTGTTCTTTCTGCTACCGCACTGCAAGCGGTACCGGACCGCCAAGTCTAGGTCCAAGAGGCTTCTAAACAGCTTCTATCCCCAAGCCATAAGACTCCTGAACATCCAATCAAATGGCTACCCACCCTATTTACATTGCCCCACCCCTCCCTCTTTTACACCACAGCTACTCTCTGTTGTTATCATCTGTGCATAGTCACTTTAATAACTCTATCTACATGTACATATTACCTCAACTAAACGGTACCCCCACACATTGACTCTGTACCAGTACCCCCTGTATATATAGCCTCACTATTGTCATTTTACTACTGCTCTTTAATTACTTGTTACTTTATTTCTTATTCGTATTTATTAAAAAAAAATATATACTGCATTGTTGGTTGCGTGCTCGAAAGTAAGCATTTCACTTAAGGTCTACACCTGTTGTATTCGGCGCATGTGATTAATAAGATTTTATTTGATTTTGTACTGTAGATATATGGAAGTAGTGGATTAGGGGCCTGAGGGCACACGATGTGTTGTGAAATCTGTGAATGTATTGTAATGTTTTGAAAATGTTAGAAACTGCCTTATTTTGCTGGTTGGGAACCTTAGGCTTTTCGTCAGTACATGGGGCCTTCAGGGGGCGTTAGGCTCTGTTATTGATGAGGGGGATCTGGAGATGTCTTTTAAATCCTTTTGACCATGTTTTTCATACAATCTGGAGCTACAGGCTGGTACACATGAGCGTGAGATCTGAGGTCTGAATGTTGATGTGATGCACTAAAGTGTAGGGTCTTGACCCTATAAAGTGTTTTTTGAAATTCTAGTTCTCTTCATGGAGTACCATTGTGTGTTTCCAGTCCACCTCATGCCCTGTAATATGCCCACCCAGACAGTGCAATGGGCTAGTTTTGCAGCCGTCTGACCCCCTCCCTTCCCTTCCCTCCCCCTTCCCTCCACTGGTCGCTACTCGTTATAATGCTTTATAACACCCTTTATAATGAATTATGACACTGACTGTGAGCATAACAGGGTAGCTTTATAGAAAATGTTACCAGGATGTTTTCTAAATATTGTCAGAATGTTTTTATCCTCGTCAAGCATGACGATCCAAAAACGTTCTGACAATGTCAGTGGAGAACATTCTCCTCTTGTCATAATTCAACGTTCAAAAGACGGTTCCCCTGGAGCTTTGGTAACATTTACTGACTCTTCCTGGAATGTTTTCTGAAGGAACGTTCTGACAATGATTACAACATTGGACAGATCTAGGTTGGAGAATAGAGGACTGCAACACTGAATATTCCAGAATCATTCGGAGAACAAAAATAGTTTTTGTGCATTTCTTTGCTATACTGTATCATTTATTGGAAGGAAAGATACAGAGATATTCAAAGGCCTCAGGATGTAAAGTAGCATAAATATCTTATTAAAGAGATGCTCCTCCCTCTCTCCCCTCCTCCTCCCACTCTCCCCTCCTCTTCCCTCTCCCCTTCTCCTCCCACTCTCCCCTCCTCCTTCCACTCTCCCCTCCTCTTCCCTCTCCCCTCTCCCCTCTTCCCTCCTCCCTCTCTTCCCGCTCCCCTCTCCCCTCCTCCTCCCACTCTCCCCTCCTCTTCTCTCTCTTTTCCTCCCAATCTCCCCTCCTCTCCCCTCTCCCTGTCTCCCCTCCTCCTCCCACTCTCCCCTCTCCCCTCTCCCCTCTCCCCTCCTCTCTCTTTTCCTCCCAATCTCTCCTCCTCTCCCCTCTCCCCTCCTCTCCCCTCTCCCCTCCTCCTCCCTCTCTCCCCTCCTCCCTCTCTCTTTTCCTCACAATCTCCCCTCCTCCCTGTCTCCCCTCCCCTCCTCCTCCCACTCTCCCCTCCTCTTCTCTCTTCCCTCCTCTTCCTTCTTCCCTCTCTCCTCCTCCCACTCTCCTCACTCTCTTCCCTCCTCCCTCTCCACTCTTCTTCCTCTCTCCCCTTCTTCCCCTTCTTCCTCTCTCCCCTCCTCCCTCTCTCCCCTCTCCCCTCCTCCCTCTCTCCCCTCTCTCCCCTCCTCCCTCTCTCCCCTCCTCCCTCTCTCCCCTCTTTCCTCTCCCCTCCTCCCTCTCTCCCTCTCTCTCCCTCTCTCCCCTCCTCTTCCCTCCTCTTCCCTATCATGTTTATTTTCCTCTCCTCCTCTTGATATACTCAACTTCTCTTTAACATGTCACCTTCCACCAATCCCTCTCCTACCCCTCTCATCCCCCTTCCTCTCTCATCTCCTCTCCTACCCCCTCTTATACCCTCTCATTCCCTCTCCTACCCCTCTCATTCCCCTCCTACCCCTCTCATCCCCTCTCCTACCCCTCTCATCCCCTGATCCCCTCTCATCCAACTGCTGTGTAATGGAGCCCTCCTCCTCTTCCCTCTCTCTACTTGTGTTGAGGGATCTGGGGTGAGCATATAATGGTGTGTATAGATGTAGTGGTATAGTAGCATTCTCCTCCCTTCTTCCTTTTTCCATTTTTCTCTCCTCCTTCTGAGTTATCTGGATGTGGGAGTGATGCGTAATGACTCTGCTCTGTCTCTGTCTCTTTCTCTCTCTCACTCGCTTACTCTCTCTCTCTCTCTCTCTTTCTTTCTTTCTTTCTCGGCTGAGCTCACAACTTCACTCTCTCTCGCACCCTCTCTCATTCTCTCCACCCTATCTTTTTCTCTTTCATTATCTCTTTCCCCCTTCTATCTCGCTCTCTCTCTCTCTCTCCCTCTCTCTCTCTCTCTCTCTCTCTTGCTCTCTCGCTCCTTCTCTGCCTGTCTCTGTCGTTCTCTCTTGTTCTGTCTTTCTCTGACTGTTGGGATGGAGCAGGGACAGGTCATTTTAGTATGATCTCATTAGTCTGCACTTAGTCTCAGAACAAACAGCCAGTGGCCTCCTGTTCTAACAACTGGATACACTCATACACTACCCTAATGTCTCAATCTGTGTGTTTGTGTGTGTCTTTACATTCTAATGCCTCTCCTCTGCTCTCCACAATATGGACTCCCGAGTGGCACAGTGGTCTAAGACACTGCATCTCAGTGCAAGAGGCATTACTACAGTCCCTGGTTTGAATCCAGACTGAATCACAACCAGCTGTGATTGGGGGAATCCTATAGGGTGGCTCACAATTAGCCAAGTATCGCCGGGGTAGAATGTCATCGTAAATAAGAATTTGTTCATAACTAACTGACTTAACTGACTTGTTAAAATAATGAACAAGATCTCCCAGATTGACTACTTATTTTTTCCAAACATCAAATTTAGATGTTGCTCCAAATGTCAAATTCCGAGTTGTTTTAAACAGCCTGGGTTGCTCCTCCTGCTGCTGCTGCACCCCGCGTTGCTCCTCCTGCTGCAGCTGCAGCCTGGGTTGCTCCTCCTGCTGCTGCTGCACCCCACATTGCTCCTACTGCTGCTGCTGCACCCCGTGTTGCTCCTCCTGCTGCAGCTGCACCCCGCATTGCTCCTCCTGCTGCAGCTGCACCCTGTGTTACTCCTGCTGCTGCAGCTGCACCCTGTGTTGCTCCTCCTGCTGCAGCTGCACCCCGGGTTACTCCACTGCTGTCGCCGGCATCTCACGGCTGATTTTAAGTTTAGGCATTAATTCCGAATGATTAAAACCCCCTAGAGTCCATTGACGCCCCGGTGCGTCAATCTAAGTAACATAATAAGGAAATCCCCTTCAAAATCCGTCAGTTGAAGATAGAGATATCTGTTTTGCATGAGCTGCATCTCAATCCACCGCATCTGCCGATGGCCGCCTTCTGCACCTCAAACCATCTCAATCCGCCGATGGCTGCCTTCTGCACCTCAAACCACCTCAATCCTCCGATGGCCGCCTTCTGCACCTCAAACCACCTCAATCCGCCGATGGCCGCCTTCTGCACCTCAAACCACCTCAATCCGCCGATGGCCGCCTTCTGCATCTCAAACCACCTCAATCCGCCGATGGCCGCCTTCTGCACCTCAATCCACCTCAATCCGCCGATGGCCGCCTTCTGCACCTCAAACCACCTCAATCCGCCGATGGCCGCCTTCTGCACCTCAAACCATCTCAATCCGCCGATGGCCGCCTTCTGCATCTCAAACCAGCTCAATCCGCCGATGGCCGCCTTCTGCATCTGCTGTGGAAGGTTTGTCTCATGTCAAACCAGGACACATCCTGATAATCGGTCATCTCACGAAAACGTCTGTAGCGTGGAACTAATGTGACCCCACAGTGGAAAGGGGAGATTCTCACGTACCCACTAATGTGACCCCACAGTGGAAAGGGGAGATTCTCACGTACCCACTAATGTCACCCCACAGTGGAAAGGGGAGATTCTCACGTACCCACTAATGTGACCCCACAGTGGAAAGGGGAGATTCTCACGTACCCACTAATGTGACCCCACAGTGGAAAGGGGAGATTCTCACGTACCCACTAATGTCACCCCACAGTGGAAAGGGGAGATTCTCACGTACCCACTAATGTCACCCCACAGTGGAAAGGGGAGATTCTCACGTACCCACTAATGTCACCCCACAGTGGAAAGGGGAGATTCTCTCGTACCCACTAATGTCACCCCACACGTACCTGATTGTGTTCTCTGTTTGGTCTACGACCCCCACAAATCACAGGACTCGTATGAAGGTAACCGATACCGGGAGAATGGAGGTAACCGATACCGGGAGAATGGAGGTAACCGATACCGGGAGAATGGAGGTAACCGATACCGGGAGAATGAAGGTAGCCGATACCGGGAGAATGGAGGTAACCGATACCGGGAGAATGAAGGTAGCCGATACCGGGAGAATGGAGGTAAACGATACCGGGAGAATGGAGGTAACCGATACCGGGAGAATGGAGGTAACCGATACCGGGAGAATGGAGGTAGCCGATACCGGGAGAATGAAGGTAACCGATACTGGGAGAATGGAGGTAACCGATACCGGGAGAATGGAGGTAACCGATACCGGGAGAATGGAGGTAACCGATACCGGGAGAATGGAGGTAACCGATACCGGGAGAATGAAGGTAACCGATACCGGGAGAATGAAGGTAGCCGATACCGGGAGAATGGCGGTAACCGATACCGGGAGAATGAAGGTAGCCGATACCGGGAGAATGAAGGTAACCGATACCGGGAGAATGGAGGTAGCCGATACCGGGAGAATGGAGGTAACCGATACCGGGAGAATGGAGGTAGCCGATACCGGGAGAATGGCGGTAACCGATACCGGGAGAATGAAGGTAGCCGATACCGGGAGAATGAAGGTAACCGATACCGGGAGAATGGAGATAGCCGATACCGGGAGAATGGAGGTAACCGATACCGGGAGAATGGAGGTAACCGATACCGGGAGAATGAAGGTAGCCGATACCGGGAGAATGGAGGTAACCGATACCGGGAGAATGGAGGTAACCGATACCGGGAGAATGAAGGTAGCCGATACCGGGAGAATGGAGGTAGCCGATACCGGGAGAATGGAGGTAACCGATACCGGGAGAAGGGAGGTAACCGATACCGGGAGAATGGAGGTAACCGATACCGGGAGAATGGAGGTAGCTGATACCGGGAGAGTGAAGGTAACCGATACCGGGAGAATGGAGGTAACCGATACCGGGAGAATGGAGGTAACCGATACCGGGAGAATGGAGGTAACCGATACCGGGAGAATGAAGGTAACCGATACCGGGAGAATGGAGGTAACCGATTCCGGGAGAATGGAGGTAGTTTTGTGCCTACCCCAAATAAGTGGTAAAATATGTGTAAAAATATACATATATTCTGAGCTTTCTTGTATCTCATAGATATGGACAGACACTTCAAAACCTTATTCCTTATGATTTACCTTTAGACTGTCTTTTTAGCCATTTATAAATGTGTTATTCAATGCGTTTTTATGGGCTATAGTAGTAAAGGCCAAATTCAATATTTTATCAAATATTTTTGGGGGATTTATTTTTCATACCTAAAGGGTCTTAAAATTCAAATCAAATAGCTAAATGATCCATAGTATGACCATTTCAAAACAATTCCATATTTCAGTTAATTGATAAATTGATAGCACAGTTTGTTTCTGCAATTTTACAGCGAGTTAGCGACGTCACATGCTGATATTGACTTTGGTATTATTGTGTGTAACTACCAGACTGAGAGCACTGCATTGTGGGTTTTGTAGTCCACTTTAGCTGCAACAGATTTCCACAACGACTTGCACATGTTGCTCCCAATCTCATTATAACGACGAAATGAAACATTTGTTCACGAAAAATGTTGTTCTCACATATTAGAGATATTTAACAGTGTAAACCATAGTAATTAGTGGTTTTGGGTAGATTATTCCTTTTCATTTTAGTATAGGATTCTTTTTTTTTTAACTATCCCAAACCATCCACCATCCACAACGCTCTAGCAAAGCAGAAGCCTACATGATGGCAATAGCACTCACTGTTGCCCCTAGTGGCCGGTTTTGAAGGCATCTCCCAACGTCCTAGGTACCTGGACGTTGGATTTCGAAGTGCATCTTGAGCAACATTGCTGACTAGTACACTCTTCATCTTTCACAACCGTAATGTTCTCCACCTAATGTTCTCTCTCTCTCTCTTCTTCATTCTTCTTAGCACCTACTTCAGATCTCATCTCTCTCCCCAGACAGCTCAGTTCTACCTAATGTCCTGAGAGAAGACAGAAGAGTGCATCCTATTCACATCAGTCACTCAGGTAATGCAAGTCCATGTCTCCCAATATATTTGCCTCTTTAAATAGTCCTCTCATTTCCTCTCCTCTGTTATACTCAGTTTCCTCACTTGGCACTGTTCTGTGCATCATTTTAACCCTCTGTCTCTCTATTTCTTCTCTCTCTCCTTCTCCTGCCCTGTCTCTCCCTCTTCATTTTGCTCACTCATATCTCTCTCATATCTCTCTCTCCACTCTCTCTCTCCACCCCCTCTCTCTACAATGCTCTACTCCCCCCATCCATCCCTCTACATGTCTCTCTCCCTCTCCCTCTCCCTGTCCCCCTTCTCAGTGTTAATCTCTGAGATGGAGGTCTGTCACACAGACAGCTCAGAGCATTACAGTTCATTTCCTGTCTTGATGTGAATGGAGAACATCCATTAAGTTTCACTCATTACCTTTCAGACCATAACATCCTTACATAATATCCTTACTCCATTGACAAGTCATTCCCCCCATATCCCTATCCTTACTCCATTGACAAGTCATTCCCTCCATATCCCTATCGTTACTCCATGGACAAGTCATTCCCTCCATATCCCTATCCTTACTCCATGGACAAGTCATTCCCTCCATATCCCTATCCTTACTCCATTGACAAGTCATTCCCTCCATATCCCTATCCTTACTCTGTGGACAAGTCATTACCTCCATATCCCTATCCTTACTCCATTGACAAGTCATTCCCTCCGTATCCCTATCCTTACTCCGTGGACAAGTCATTACCTCCATATCCCTATCCTTACTCCGTGGACAAGTCATTCCCTCCGTATCCCCATCCTTACTCCGTGGACCTCCATATCCCTATCCTTACTCCATGGACAAGTCATTCCCTCCATATCCCTATCCTTACTCCATGGACAAGTCTATCCCTCCATATCCCTATCCTTACTCCGTGGACAAGTCATTCCCTCCATATCCCTATCTTTACTCCATGGACAAGTCTATCCCTCCATATCCCTATCCTTACTCCGTGGACAAGTCATTCCCTCCATATACCTATCCTTACTCCAGGACTGCAAGGGTTGCTTCCCAAATGGTACCTTTATAGTCTACTACTTTTGGGCTTTGTCAAATTTAGGATGCAGAAAAGATACTCAGAGAGTTTCTACATGAAGCATAAATCACTCTCTCCACCTCTCTCAATATAGCATTGTACAGGTTGCTCTATACTGACACACCCTACTCTGGCTTGTTGAAGAGACACCATGCTGAAGGATCACTTAACTTGGAGGTCAAATTCTCTCCTCTCCTCCTACATGTTCATTATGCTGCAATAACTGGTAATAATTAGATATTAATTGACTGTCTTATAAAGTTAAATGAAACAACAGTACACGCATGACCTCTCTTGGCACTGAGGTGAATTACAATTCTGCCCTCCTCTCTCTCTCTCTCTCTCTCTCTCTCTCTCACTCTCTCTCTCTCTCTCTCTCTCACTCTCTCTCACTCTCTCACGTCCAAACAGGCCAAGCAAAGTCCATTGCAATGATTCTTTAACGCACAAGAACCTTGAGGGCAGAGGGGAGAAATAGAGAGAATGAGAAAAAACCTGGAGAGAGAGAGAGAGAGAGAGATAGAGAGAGAGGGGGAGAGAGAGAGAGAGAGAGAGAGTAATGAAGGGTAAAGGTAGCCAGAAATAAATCAGCTAATGAGACAGATGGATCAACCCCCAGTGACCTTTCTCTTCCTTGTCTAATCATCCCACAGTCATTATGGCCGCTTTATTCACTGTTTACTATTCACAATTACTCTAACGCACACATGTACGTGCACACACACACACACGCGTGCACACACACACACAGCCTTCAGTTTACTTCAGTGTTGCTTTATCCAGATGTTGTAACCACAGCACAGCTGGCAAACACAACAAGCATCACAACTGGTATCAGCTGTATTCAATTGACCATACTTATTTGATTTGATTTGGTTACTCTGTTAGCTCCATCCAAATGTGGTAGTTGTTGAAATCGTTTTACGAGCTAACAACATCAAGCCACCATATGCCTCTGTGTGGGTTTGTAGCAGGGCAGACAGGCTGGCAGGCAGGCTGGCAGGAATAGAGCAGTTGAACAGTAACAACTGGTGCTGGTCCCCCTGAGAAGAGAACTAGTGTAGAGCTGGACCAGGAAACAACATGGTGAGGTTTCTAGTCTACAGCATAATGCTTCCTAGCAGAGACGGAAGGCTTCTATACACTAATGGGGTATTCAGATTGAACATAAATCATAATTTGTTTTCTTGTCAGAGGGTTGAAAAGAATGAATGCATGGGTGTGTGTGGGGGGGAGAGGTGTGGTGGAAGGTGTGTGTGGAGGGGGGTTGGGGGGGTGGAGTGGATGGTGTATGTACAGTGAGTGAGAAAAGTATTTGATCCCCTGCTGATTTTGTACGTTTGCCCACTGACAAAGAAATTATTAGTCTATAATTTCAATGGTAGGTTTATTTGAACAGTGAGAGACAGAATAACAACAAAAAAATCCAGAAAAACACATGTCAAAAATGTTATACATTTATTTGCATTTTAATGAGGGAATTAAGTATTTGACCCCTCTGCAAAACATGACTTAATACTTGGTGGCAAAACCCTTGTTGGCAATCACAGAGGTCAGACGTTTCTTGTAGTTGGCCACCAGGTTTGCACACATCTCAGGAGGGATTTTGTCCCACTCCTCTTTGCAGATCTTCTCCAAGTCATTAAGGTTTCGAGGCTGACGTTTGGCAACTCGAACCTTCAGCTCCGTCCACAGATTTTCTATGGGATAAAGGTCTGGAGACTGGCTAGGCCACTCCAGGACCTTAATGTGCTTCTTCTTGAGCCACTCCTTTGTTGCCTTGGCCGTGTGTTTTGGGTCATTGTCATGCTGGAATACCCATCCACGACACATTTTCAATGCCCTGGCTGAGGGAAGGAGGTTCTCACCCAAGATTTGACGGTACATGGCCTCGTCCATCGTCCCTTTGATGCGGTGAAGTTTCCCTGTCCCCTTAGCAGAAAAACACCCCCAAAGCATAATGTTTCCACCTCCATGTTTGACAGTGGGGATGGTGTTCTTGGGGTCATAGGCAGCATTCCTCCTCCTCCAAACACGGCGAGTTGAGTTGATGCCAAAGAGCTCCATTTTGGTCTCATCTGACCACAACACTTTCACCCAGTTGTCCTCTGAATCATTCAGATGTTCATTGGCCAACTTCAGACGGGCATGTATATGTTCTTTCTTGAGCAGGGGGACCTTGCGGGCACTGCAGGATTTCAGTCCTGTGTTACCAATTGTTTTCTTGGTGACTATGGTCCCAGCTGCATTGAGATCATTGACAAGATCCTCCCGTGTAGTTCTGGGCTGATTCCTCACCGTTCTCATGATCATTGCAACTCCACGAGGTGAGATCTTGCATGGAGCCCCAGGCCGAGGGAGATTGACAGTTCTTTTGTGTTTCTTCCATTTGCGAATAATCGCACCAACTGTTGTCACCTTCTCACCAAGCTGCTTGGCGATGGTCTTGTAGCCCATTCCAGCCTTGTGAAGGTCTACAATCTTGTCCCTGACATCCTTGGAGAGCTCGTTGGCCTTGGCCATGGTGGAGAGTTTGGAATCTGATTGATTGATTGCTTCTGTGGACAGGTGTCTTTTATACAGGTAACAAACTGAGATTAGGAGCACTCCCTTTAAGAGTGTGCTCCTAATCTCAGCTCATTACCTGTATAAAAGACACCTGGGAACCAGAAATCTTTCTGATTGAGAGGGGGTCAAATACTTATTTCCCTCATTAAAATGCAAAACATTTTTGACATGCGTTTTTCTGGATTTTTTTGTTGTTATTCTGTTTCTCACTGTTCAAATAAACCTACCATTAAAATTACAGACTGATCATTTCTTTGTCAGTGGACAAACCTACAAAATCAGCAGGGGATCAAATACTTTTTCCCTCACTGTATGAGTGTGAGTGTGTGCGAGTGTGTGTATGTGAGAGAGAGAAAGAGCATTTCCATATTGTTCCACATTACTGTACATGTTTCATTAACACCGTTCAAAGCAGTTTAGGGGTTCTCCAAGGCCATTTGTGTGCCAGATTCCAGGTTACTCATTGAAACATGGAATAAAATGGGAAATTGCCAGATTTCGGCTCTGGAGACCCCCACAGAACCAAAGGAACTGTCACGCCCTGACCATAGAGAGCCCTTGTTTCTCTATGGTGTAGTAGGTCAGGGCGTGACTAGGGGGTGTTCTAGTTTAACATTTATATGTTGGTGTTTCGTTATGGTTCCCAATTTGAGGCAGTTGGTAATCATTGCCTTTAATTGGGGATCATATTTAAGTAGTCATTTTTCCCACCTGTGTTTGTGGGATATTGTTTGTGTTTAGTTGCCTGTGTTCAAGTCATGTCATGACTTCACGTTTCGTTTGTTCTTTATTGTTTTGTTTGTTTCACGGAGATTAAAAATATGTGGAACTATACTCACGCTGCGCCTTGGTCCGCTCATTTTCAAGAACGTGACAGTAACCAATTACTATTCCGACTGGGAATTCTAAATTCTGACACAAGCTGGTTACACGACACACGACAGGAACTCCTTGAGCTTCAAAAACAGAACTCCAGCCATTGCTAAACTATTGCAATTATTCCGTGGTTACATATCCTACTCTGAGAGGATGTGTTATAGATAAAACTATTCATTTACCAGGGTTATACCTGCCTTTTTCTACACTGTGCTGTGCGGAGAGCGGAGACTGCGGAAACAGAGATCGAAAGAGGCTGTGCTGTGGAGGCTGCTCTGTGCTATCCTTAGACATAGATAGCCGGGGGCCAAGGCTATTCGCGCTCAGATAATTTCAAAATGGTACAAATTGAGGCACTTCTTTGTGACAACTCTTTGTACTCTAGACCCTTTCCCAATACTTCTTATTCATCTTGAAATGTGTCTCTCAAGACAGTGGTAACAGCAAAGGAAAATTACTAAGCTAGATTGCAACACAGTAGTTGTAGCAAACACAAAAACAGAATGGTCTTCCTTGTAAGGCTATAGAATGTGTTTGAATAGACATAGTGGACATATTGTTTGGTAGTGAAGGAGCTGGAGATATGAAACAATGTAATATGTTACAGTGTGTTGTTTCTGGTCTGGTGATTGGTGGTGGAGGAGCTGGAGATATGAAACAATGTAATATGTTACAGTGTGTTGCTTCTGGTCTGGTGATTGGTAGTGAAGGATCTGGAGATATGGAACATCAATGTAATATGTTACAGTGTGTTGTTTCTGTTCTGGTGATTGCTGGTGGAGGAGCTGGAGATATGAAACAATGTAATATGTTCAAATCAAATCAAATGTTATTTGCACATGCGCAACGAATACACCAGGTGTTTCACCTTACGGTGAAATGCTTACTTACAAGCCCTTAACCAACAGTGCAGTTTTACAGAAAAAAATAAAGAAATATAACAAATAATTAAGGAGCAACAATAAAATAACAGCAGCGAGGCCATATACAGGGGATTCTGGTACAGAGTCAATGTTTAGGCTATATATAGGGGATTCTGGTACAGAGTCAATGTTTAGGCTATATATAGGGGATTCTGGTACAGAGTCAATGTTTAGGCTATATATAGGGGATTCTGGTACAGAGTCAATGTTTAGGCTATATATAGGGGATTCTGGTACAGAGTCAATGTTTAGGCTATATATAGGGGATTCTGGTACAGAGTCAATGTTTAGGCTATATATAGGGGATTCTGGTACAGAGTCAATGTTTAGGCTATATATAGGGGATTCTGGTACAGAGTCAATGTTTAGGCTATATATAGGGGATTCTGGTACAGAGTCAATGTTTAGGCTATATATAGGGGATTCTGGTACAGAGTCAATGTTTAGGCTATATATAGGGGATTCTGGTACAGAGTCAATGTTTAGGCTATATACAGGGGATTCTGGTACAGAGTCAATGTTTAGGCTATATATAGGGGATTCTGGTACAGAGTCAATGTTTAGGCTATATATAGGGGATTCTGGTACAGAGTCAATGTTTAGGCTATATATAGGGGATTCTGGTACAGAGTCAATGTTTAGGTGTCAGGTGCGTCTTAAAAAGTGGACCAAGGCGCAGCGGGTGCAGTGCTCATCTTCTTCTTTTATTTTAATAAACGTGAACACTTAACAAAAATAACAACCAACGACAAAAACAGTCCTGTAAGGCTACACAGCTATACACAGAACAACTACCCACAAACACAGTGACAAAAAAACCTAGTTAAATATGGCCTCCAATTAGAAGCAACGAAGAACAGCTGCTTCCAATTGAAGGCTAAACCAAACCTGAACATAGAAATAGACTAAATAGACATTCAAACATAGAAATAGACAACATAGAACACTACCCAAAACCCAAGACACATAAATCAAACACACCCCTGCCACGTCTTGACCATACTATAATAACAAAATGACCCCTTACTGGTCAGGACGTGACATTAGGCTATATATAGGGGATTCTGGTACAGAGTAAATGTTTAGGCTATATACGTTTACATTTACGTCATTTAGCAGACACTCTTATCCAGAGCGACTTACAAATTGTATGGTCACTGTGGGGATGATGTCATTGATGCATTTTTACAGAATGTTGTTTAGGATTAACTGATTGGTGGTGTAGTGTTTATGTCAGGAGAGCATCTGTGTGCTCTTGTGTCGGTCAGAGTGGCAAGCATACACTATTGAATTCCTGTTGTTTTATCTCCTACACGCACTACCTATGGGCCCTGGTCAACAGTAATGCACTATACAGTGAATATGGTGCCATTTGGGAAGCAGACTTGTTTTTTGGAGAAGTGAGTGGTAGGACTGTAGAGGATGGATAAGCCTATCTGCCTGCAGAGGAAGAAGAGTAGAAGGAGGAGGAGGAAGAGATATATTTTGATGGAGAGTTTATTTGAGGAGGGTTCTTACACCTTGCTCACAGGGCTTCTCATGTATGAGGGAGGACAAGAGGACTTTCTCTGTTTTTATTCTCTCTCCCTCCATCCCACTCTTTCTATTTTGTCTCTCTATCCCTCAGATCATTGTGAACAAGCTCCCCCGTGTTCAGGCTCTCTGTCTGTGTGGAGCCGGGATGGGATCGTA